>NC_056745.1:1112911384-1112981384 GCF_019279795.1 Protopterus annectens | reverse complement strand
TTGGCTAGGCTTAAAATGGCTTGCAAGGGCAGTTAGCCTAGTATGAACCTGTGAACCTGTGAACATAAAACAAGGTTCATCCCTATACATATTCTAATGCAACTTAGATATATGTATGGGAAACAGAAAATTTACCCTAGGACTGGTCCCTTTACTATCAATTGACAGGAGCAGTGTCTAAATGCTTTATCCCATGCATGGGTCCTCTTAAATGATCAATGGTATGATCCCAGTTATTCTCATTAGAGGTAGTATGTAATAATTGACCATGGGATGGTTAAGGCCAGTCTATAACCAAATAGGATAGTTATTTTGAGCACAAAAAAGGGAATGGCTAGGCTTAAAATGGCCCATAAGGGCAGCTAGCCTAGTACTACCTATGAACCTTTGAACCTATAAGCTAGTAACTAGCTAATGTATAATGCTTATAACTGAATTGTCTGCTTCAAAGTCTAAAGCTACAGTAAGAAATGTAAGACGTGTCATCTTTTGTGTAACAAAAAATAGTAAGTCATTTTTTTTTGTTTCAAATGTGGGGTGAGAACAAATTGCTAAATTATGTTTCACTGATATTGGAGATAATGCTGGAAGTAGAAATTTGAAAACTGAAATGCAAGCTACAAATGAAATTCTTCCTATAAAATGTGACAAGACTACAAATTGAATAACTGAGTCAGCATTATGTCATTGTGTTGCAACTATGCTGGTAAAATATGCTGCATTTCTAGAAAGAAGAGCAGTTAATTGCTTTGCCAGACACTGGAGACATGATTATCCTTTTCATGGGTCGCATGGCATATAGCATAAGATTAGTAGCAGGCAAAATGTGGAAGTAATATCCAAACACTTAAAATCCAAACATTTGTCACAACTAGAGTAACTACAGTGCTTTCTCACTAAAAATAATAATAGGCTTAAATCATAAAAATTATGTAGATTGACTCAAAGCCCTGTCTTACTTCTCACTATCATGTAGGCCATTGAGAGGTGACATCTGCCTTGCATAGACCCTCAACAGACCCCATTCTGTCAGACCTATTATATATTTTGAAGTCCAGTGTTATCATAAATACCTCCTCAAGAGATCTCAATCTCTTTTGCAAAATTAATAGACCATGCTGGAAGGATAGGTATGTATCGCAGAGAATACCACTTCTATAGAACTGTTTTCCACTCTACATAAAGCAAAGTACTTCTCTTACTGTATTCAAACATAATTTGCAACAGATAGAGGAATTCTGTAATTACCCATCATGTACTTGTTTTGTCTGTCTTTGCATATTTGCATTACAGAATATAAGGGTTAAAATTAGAATGGCAATGCAAAGTTAGGCTTTTTAAGATCCTCACAGATCAATAACTTAGTTAGTACCTATGGACCTATGAATCTATATGTATTCTTGGTGAAAAAGAAATATTTCCTCACACGTAAAAATTCTAACGGTCATAGGAAATGTTTTACATCATGTGACTGTACACCCTGGCTTGGCTTATGATGCCATATTAGGAAAAGATTTTCCACAATTTAAAGCATTATGAAATATGTGTGAGGAAAGATGTCTATAGACATAGTTTGACTCAGTATACATGTAGAGGGATGAGCAAGATAGTGACAGTCATATAGCGGTGCAGAATCAAATCATGTGACTGGATTTGGCAAAGATGCTACAAAAAGGGCTGGTTGTGGTTAGACAGTAAAAGGGATCCTGTCTGTTATCATAAACCCGACCCAATTATAGAGCAACAGAAACCCAAATCTGTAAGAGATGAAAGTACAGTGATTGAAGTTGAACTGATAAAAATCTAAGAAGCAAAATTCAGTACAAGACAGAAGACTACATGGAGACAAAGTAAGATACTTAAATGAGGGCCCTCACAGCAAAGAAGTGACAGTAAGTACTAAAAGTGACATACATAAGGAAATTCAAACCTCTGAACCCATTTCTCTTAGTGTAAGACAGAAAACCAAAGTAAAGGCAGACACTATGTCACAGGTATCTGTGAGTAAAGAAAGAAGTAAACCTGAAGATACTTTTTTTTTTTTTTTTTTGCACCCTTTGCAAATGTAGGGGAGTAAAGATTAAGGAAAGTGAAATGGTGATTTCCACTGACACTAAGCCAGAGGGAGAACAACCTAAAAAAATAAATGCTCAAGAATTTTACAAACATCACAGAAAAATTAAGCAGATGGTGATTTTTGTCTAGAACTATTTGTAGTGGGAGACATAGAAGACACTGCAGAGCCAATGTTTTTGAGGGAAGAAATTATACCTTCTACCTCAAGTCAAGCTAGTAAAAAGTAATCCTAAGTTAGTGGACTTAAAGATACGTTTATAATGGGAAGATCATACTTCAGGTAGTACAAGAGCGAACATAACCCTGGTTGTAGTTGCTGAATGTTCCTGTTAACCCTGGTTGTAGTTGCAGAATGTTCCTGTTAACCCTGGGTGTAGTTGTTGATAGAGGACAGAATGTTCCTGTTGCTACTTACTCATATTTTAAGTTAAAGGTGACCTCTAGCACAGAGTAAGTAAAGACAGGGAGCAGATTCCACATTAGTTACTAGCACCACAATCTTATAGGACACTAGTAAAGAAGCTAGCATATATTCACATATTGGGGGGTCATCTGGGGATGGACAAATCTAAGAACAAGACTAACAGCTGGGTTTAATGTCCAGTCATAATGACACATATAGAAAATGCATGTTTCTTCTCTAGAATGTGAGAAAAACTACACCCTCCTTAATCTAAGTGCTTACCACAGACGTACCATTAGAATGTATCTCCAAGGACATTGTGGACCACTAATAAAATCAGTGATGGTGCATCAGTACACACTAGTAATAATCAGCTACACTACAAAATTTCCATAAGCGTTGCCATTATGCAAAGGCATTGCTAAGGCTGTCGCCAGAGAACTAGTATTGTTATTTTGCAGAATGAGTATCTCTAAAGAGATACTTAAGAGTATTACATCATTTATGCCAGTGTTTTTAAAGTCAAACTGATGAAGACATCAGATTACCATTTAGAGACTCATGAATTAGTAGAGAGGTCCAGTGAAATCCATACTAAAGAAAGTTAGTGATGCAGGTCATAAAAGCTGGGACTAGTTGTTACCCTACTTACTGTTTGCAATCCAAGAGGTACAGTGCCACAAGCTTTAACTAGGTTTACCCCATTTGAACTTTTGTATGGTAGGCATCCCAGAGGACTGTTTGACATTGCTATGGAAATATGGAAGGAAGAAAATTATAATTTAAAAGTGGAATGGAGCACTGTATTCACTTCCAGGATACATTAACCCCGGTAATGTCTATAGTAAAAGAGCGCAGGTAGAGAGACCAGGAGTTTCAGACTTACTATGTATTTCCTCATAACAGATCATAAAGTCTTACAGATCGAAGATTCACAGCTGCAGCCCTCAAACATACAATTGGAACCCAAAATTAACTGATAGCATACAAAAGACTGCAAATACTTCATAACTACATAAGAAAATTCATAAGAAAACTACAAAATATGCTTAAAGTACTCAGGATAAACTTTAGTAGTTAACGTGTTTTTTTGAAATACGAGCTGTAATGCCACAAGGGTGAGGCAAAGAGGTCACCTGCCCCGAGTGCTAGGTGTTTAGGGCAATTCTGCAGCTCTTGCATTCTTCTTTCTGTTCTGGCATTTCTGTATGCCAGTGCATAAAGAGAGTTGAAGTAGGGATGGGTATGTATCTGGCTTGGAAAGCAAAAGTAAGGAAGCGGACTTATATTTCTGGGGGGTTTTTTATAGTTCTTCCAGTGAAGAGCTGGAAAAGGGAGGGGGCATTTATGTTCTGGCTGGCTTGGAGCATCAGTATATCTGTATATCAGAACAGACCTTTTTTATTTGTTCTTACAGTGAAGAGCTAGGGGCAGGTAGAAGGTGTGTACTTTGCTTCAATGCTGATGATGGACTGCGTTTCTGTACAGCCAGTGTATTGGAACATACATTTTTTTTGCTTTTAGCATGGGACATAGGGGGTACCAGTGTACAGAACAGCCCCAGACTTTATAAAAGCTAGCTAGCTACACCTCTGAATGAAAGGGACACACCAATCTAAAAATCACAGAAAAATAAATAAATAAAATATTTGGGGTATAGTTAATATAACACATGAAATATCTCATACTGTAGAATTGGGGAACTCTTCATGATTCATGGCATCATCACTCATCTCAAATCACTTTCCCTAAATCTACAGTGCAAGAAGTTTTGCATATCATACACTAGACACCCCATATATTCCATATTCTTTCTTTCTTTCTTTACTCAAATTATATCTAATTAACAACTGTTTTAAATAAAATTCTAAACAAAAATTGAATAGATATGGCAATATTCAACTCTGGCATTATTTCTATCTTACCAAAGCCATTTTATTTTTCTTCAAACCAGTTTTGTGTCTTATCCTGACTATATCTCTTCCCTGGATTTACCATAATGAGATGACTGCCAAAAGGTCTACTACATTTTGAGGGTATTGGGTTCCATGCAATTCTCTCCTGATGAATTTTTGCATAAGGTAACAATACAATGCAATGCAACATAACTGGCTCTTAAACAATGTGAATACTTAGTAAAACATTCATATTTGACATAATTTTATTTATTTGTCTTTGTTTACCAGGAAAGTCCAGCTGGGTAATACTCATTTTCAGCGGAAGCCCAGGACAAAAGCTCCATTTGCTTACATTGCATTATACTAAGTTCCAGTTAAACACAGAGTAGTTTCATTTTTATTTACATTTATGCACAAACAGTAGTTACATTTATACATTCTAGGATTTTACAGAGGTGGAAGCTACTAAAGAAAAAGCCCATGTGCAAGCAGTTATGAATAAAAATTGTTTTGTCATTTCAGTGAGAGGTTGAGAGTATTCAGTTTAAGGAGAGTATTTGTAGAGTATGATATGGTAAACACAAAGGCTTGACCTAGTGATAAGCTTGTTCAGGATCAGGATTGGTTAAGATGTTGAAGCAGAGGTTTAAAACCACTGAGTTTGTCAGAGAGTTTTATTTGTGTGGGGATATTATTCCAGAGTTTGGCAATGTATTGGGAGTAGAGCAGATATTTGAACACATGTACACACCACATTGCAGTGTAATAAGAATGCCTGTCGTGCTATTGGATACATGGTCTGTGGATATATTACTCAAGAGATTGGAGCCTTGTTTTCATTAGGTCTCACAGCTGTCATTCACATTATTGTATTGATATTTGCATTGTCCTTCAAGGCCACTAGGTGGCAGCATAATGGTATTGTTGTAAAAGAAAAGTAGACTGGGTAGGCCTGATAAGTGTAACTAGATGAGAAGTCATATATACCTTTAAATAAAGAGTACCTCTGAGTACTGCCCATACCTCTCAACCTCTTAGCACAAGAAAACTGGACAAAGCCTAAATAATGGGGGAAAGGGACCAAAAATAAGAACAGATTTTAAATACTGCACGTATAAACTTAGGAAGTTGCTAGAATAACAGGATTTGTGTAAACAAGAATTTTCTGGAGGATATGAAATCTGAAATTCAAATGGATGTCATTATTCAGTGACTTTAATCATTAGTGATTTGCCAGAAAAACACATATTTTATGAGTAACAGACCAAACATTTGAGGGAAAAATCTGGACATTCTGCAAAAATCTGGACAGTTGAGAAGTATGGTACTGCCATGCCCATGAACTTGTGTAAAAATAAAAATCCAAATCTATTGTGTCTCAGGATAAATAAAATCTGAAATGCTTTATTTACCCTTTCAGAGTAGAGTTACATTAATTTTTTTACCCTAGCAATACCTAGACTGTTCACCAAACACGGACCCCAAAAGACTCCTCTGTCTTTCAAAGGTATGCTGACTGCCAGCAGCCATTGCAGGTTTACCTGCATTATTCCTGATAGTGCTGTAAACAATTCCTGTGGCTTTGAGACAAATTCATCACCTGCAGGATTTTAAGACCAGCGTAAACAAAACCTAACAAACTCTTAGTTTTGTTCTTGTTAATTAATGCCGATTAATTAACATCACCTATACCCGGGCTTAAGACCTATTGTATGTAAAGCTAGGACACTTCTGCCTTTGTCTAATTTTTGCTGTACTCCTCTACTCTTACTCCCACCCCATAACATTCATACTGTTACCTAGTCCTGTCCCTCACCCTCTTTTTCGCTTTGATAGTCCTATCATATTCCACACCACAATATTAAGCCTACTAATCTTTTCATTTTTATCCCATGATTTACTGTCAATATGTCTCACTTAAAATAGTTCGTCCTCAGTATTGTAGCCTTAGCACTACATTACTACCACCAAATCACTCACTGTCTTCTCCTACTCCAGTTAAGCTTCTTGCATTTTTTGCTCTCTTGCCACTAACACATCTTCTCTAATATTTCTCTCCCCATCTCCCTTTGCACCTTCCCTTACAGTTTTATCATTTGTTTATATACATATGTATGTATGTGTATATACATATATATATATATATATATATATATATATATATATATATATATATATATATATATATCTTACACAAGATCATTTATTTTTATTGCACACTTATTCTACCTGGTGCTTCCATTACTCTTTAATCATATACTGCATAACTGATTGGTTGATATCAAACTATGGCTTTGCTTCTGTTCGCTGACCATACCTCTCAACTGTACAGATTTTCGCAGATTGTCCAGATTTTTGCCTCATATTTTTAGTCAGTTTTTCATAAAATTGTGTTTTTTTCTGCCAAATCATTGGCAAATCATTGAGGGTTGAAGTCATAAAATAAAGACAGACATTTGAATTTTAGACTCCATACCCTTCAGAATATTCATGCTAATGCAAAACTTGTTATTCTAGCGACTTTTTTAGTTTGTAAGAGCAATATTTAAAAAGTGTTCATATTTTGTGGCCTTTGCCCTCATTATTTTTGGCTCTGTCCACATTTCGTGCTCTGAGAGGTTGAGAAGTATGGTTTACTCATTTGTTAGTACAAGAAAATAATGATACATTTGTTAGTTTTTATGTTATCTGTAATATACTTTTTTACAATGTTTGTACTTCTTTGTTCTACCGGAATTTTTGTATTCTTTATATATTTTCCTTATTTATATATGTAATTATATTTTTCATATGTAATTATTTTGATTAATACTGTATATTGTTGGAGTTTTCTTCCCAGATGTCTACTGAAAAAGGACAAATTTGTTGCCCAGCCAGACTTTCCCGGTAAACAAAACCAAATAAATAATAAGTAAAGGAATCTGCACATACTCAGCAATAAAGAAGTATTATGTTGGCTCTACACCAGGGTAAAATAAAGGACACATAGGAGAGGAGGTGAGGAAACACAGATGCAAAAATCATGCACACATGTATGAGGAATCACTTTCTGTTATGTGGATCCTTTACCTTCACACACTGTTTTTTTACACTGCATGCAGTGATAAGTATAAAAAGAAGTACATTTTGGATGCAAACAGTTTCCAGTGGTAGAACTACTTAATGCACTTGTCCTGAACAGGAATAAGAGAGAGAGAGAGAGAGAGAGATGGAGAGAGAGAGAGAGAGACACACACACAGACAGACATATATCATCAGCAAGAAGAAAAGAGTGAGTGAGTGAGTGAGTGAGTGAGTGAGTGAGTGAGTGAGTGAGTGAGTGAGTGAGTGAGTGAGTGAGTGAGTGAGTGAGTGAGTGAGCAAATTAATTCCATTCCATGTTTTGAGTCAGGAAGGAAAGCTGTGTACATAAACTCTAGTAGAGCAGTATACTGGAAGACCAGCACACTGCAGCAGCATAAGCCACACAGGTTATATCCTACTAAGGACACAACAGCTGTCCAGCTTCCAAGACTTCAGTACACCTTAGATGTGTCCAAACCATTAGTCAGCTTGAGGTGAGGTGACTAAAAGTCAATGTTGGTTACCAAGCCCTTCAGAACTTTCATAGCAATGGGGAGAGGGAGTTTAAAGCCCTAAGAAGGACAATGCTAGGAAAATAAAAATTATAAATGTCTACACCCTGGTATTAAAGCATACTAAAAACAAAGGAAGATGGATGGAGGGAGTGGCTACTGCAGCACTGATCATTCAAGCATTTAATGTTACGTTATGGTACATTTACTTACACAGTGGTACTCTGTTCTTCATTTTGATCATTGCTGCAGTAGTCTAAGGTATATAGGTAGATTCTCATAGCTTAGATAGACTGGGGGGAGGAAGGATGAGTGTCCAGAAGCCCCTAAAGAATGGTCCTTACCAAGCCTGTCCTAGACCTAGAGAAGGAATCTAGTCTATAGTGCTTTGTATGTAAAGAAGACCTAGTTGCTACTGCTAGAATTCAACCCTTTCCAAAAGCCGCAGAAGAAGCCAAGGCCCTGATAGAATGAGCCTTGACCCTGACTGGTAAAGTTTTGTTGTGGGGGAAATAACAAAAACGTAGTCACATGAGATGACACTTTGGAAATAGTCTGTTCTGACACAGGTTGTCCTTTCTTCTTACCTTCAGAAGAAATGAACATCTTATCAGTTATAAGTGCTGAAAGATTTTGTTCTATTAAGATAGTACCTGAGTTGTCTGAAGACATTCAAGGTATGAAGTAGCATTTCTCCCCATTTTCAGACTCTGGAAAGAAGACAAGGAGAAGGCTAGCTTAGCTTAAAGTAAACTTGGATACCAATTTAGGTATAAAAGAAGAATTAGTTCTTAAAGAAACTCTATCCTTGTGAAAAATGAGATATGTATGACCCAACATAAGAGCATGAAACTCAGATACTGAGCTGTTGCAGAGGTCAGAGCAATAAGACTGTTTTCCATGTCAAGAACCTTGAGTCAGTCTTATGAGCTGGTTTAAATGGAGCAAGAGTTAGTTTATCTAACACAGAGTTAACAACCCAAGGAGGAGCCACCTGTTTTCTAGAAGGTTTCTTGTGCAGTACCCATTTCAAAATTTTCACACGAGACTGCTTTGAAAGAGGGGGATCCATGGCAGACATGCTAAAATGGCTGCCAAATGAACTTTGATGTGGAGTAAGACAGACCCATAGGCTAGTAATTCACACAAGTAATATAAAATCAGAGAAACACTAGCCCTAAATGGGTGGTGGTTCTTTTGTTGACACCAAATAGAAAACATTTCCATTTGTTAATAAATGATTTTTTGGTAGCAGGTTTTCTTGCCTCCATTAATACCTTCTGCAATTCCTCAGAAAAAAGATGCCTAAAAGGTTTTAAGATCCTATCATCTAGGCAGTCAGTTATTTGGGGTCAAGATATATCAAACACACCTGGTCTTGTGTGAGTAAATTCAGTATGTGAGGAAGCTTGTTTTAATTGCCCGTGGCCATTTCCAGAGCAAGAGAGAATCACTGCTGCTTATGCCAGAAGGGAATCACCACAACAATGCTTAGGGAGTCCTTCTGGATCTTCAGACATAGCCTGGATATCAGTGGAATGGAGGAAAAGCATACAGGAATATTTCTGTCCAAGGAAAAGTAAAGGCCTCTGTCTTCCAGGCCTTCTTGCATGAAGTCCTGGAGCAGAATTTTGCCAATTAACTGTTTATATATGAGGTAAAAGGATCTGTTTGAGGTGTTCCTCACAGATGGATCAAATCTTGGAAATCCTTCTAAGTCAGTGTGTCCATTCATGAGTGTCCATCCTTGCCCAGCTTAGCTTGTCTGCCACAAAGTTTTGCTCTGATATAATATAAAATGTCTCAAGAGAGAGACAGATTCTGCTGAAAAGCTATATCCCAATCTGTTATGGTTAGTCTGTACAGAGGGTAGGATCTGTTTCCTCCTTGGTGGTTTATGTACCACATCATTGTGGAGTTGCCGATAAACATAGAGATCCTGGGGCCATAGATGATTTAACGAGATGAAAGCAATTATGATAGCTAACATCTCTTATATGTCGATATAATATGGTCTGTATTTTTTGTTACAAAAACAGGTGCTATTATCCCCATAGACACTGCACCCCAAGCTAGGTCTGAAGCATTTTTAGTTATTGACTGTGCTGGAGCAGGAAGGTAAAATAGGAGACATGGATTCTGAGCAATATGGTACCTCTACCACATAATTTCCCTTTTTACAAATCCTAGAATTGGAAATTGAAAAGTCAAGGGATGTTGGTGCTGAGCCCATGGAGACTTTGGGTACCATAGTAAATTTCTCATGTGGAGTTTTGCAAGTGGTATCATAAGTATTATTGATGCCATGAGACCCAGAATTGTGAGGAATTCCCTTGCTGAGATGGAAGTCTGAGTAGAAAACCACAGGAATTGATATAAATACAGATCTATTTATACCTTTGGAAAAAAAGTTCTTTGAAATGAGGTGTCCATCAGACACCCCAGAAAAAACATTCTTGTGAGAAGGAGTCAGAAAAGACTACTGAATGTTCTCTTAGAATCCCAGTCTGTGTAAGACATCCTTTATCCAAGTGTGGGATTCCTGACACTTGGAAAAGATTCTGCAAAGATAAACAAGTGATCTAAATAAGGAAAATGTGAATATTTTGCAGTCTGAAATAGGCTACCACAGGAGCAAGACACTTTGTAAACCTCATTGGATCAGTAGCTAGCCCAAAGTGTAAGGCTGGAAACCAATAATGTGATTCAGGCACACAAAACCTTAAGAAAAGACTGAAAATGCATCTATAGGAATATAACTGTATGTGTCTTTTAAGTCTAAGGTCACTAGGAAACTCAAACAGGGAATGGGTAATAAGTTGTGAAGTGACAGTATTTTAACTTGGACACTATCACAAACAGCTTCAGAAAGGAAAGGTTCAGATCCGGTCTCCATGAGGCTTCTTTGGAACCAGAAACATTTTTAAATAAAATCCTGCTAACTGAAAAGGAGGGACAGCTTCTATCAGCTAGCATATGCTGGATGACAGGATGGGAAAGAAGAGCTTGGTCTGGCAAATGAGTAATTCTCAGCAAAGGAGGTAGAGACTCTCACTTCCATCTGCGGTCTTGATGGATTACTCTCAGGACTGATGTGTCTGAAACAATATGTTGCTGAAGAGAGAGAATGGAAATTCAGACTTTCTGGAAGGGTTAAAGGATGGCCAAGGTGGAGGGCAGAGAGTACTTTATATAGTCATTCAGACTTATTAAACTGTCTTTTGTTCCAAGAGGTCCCTGCTTTCTTTTTAGAACCTCCCTGCCACTTTTTTTAATGTCCGCTTGCCTTGATTGACAGGACCATTTATTTTGCTTTTTATTGAAATTAGACGAGGGAGCATAGAATCCCTTGGTAAACTTGGAGAAGGATGGCTGAAAATCAAAGAGATCTCTTGAATCAGCTTCCCCTATCATTATACTTTTTAATGGCATCTGCAGCAGAAGGTTCATAAACTAGATGTTCTTCATATTAATCATTCCTTTAGTACTCCAAGCTACATGGGTTATATCCGGCATAAGATTGACAGCATCTAAATCTTCAGGGCACCTTCCACATGCTCAAACAGTTAAACAGCTCAGCTTGAACTGACCAAAAGACAGGTTTGAGAGCCAAGCCCTTCAGAACTTTTCTGCCACTAAAGAGAGCACTCCTCTGCAGGCATTTGCGGATCCACATTGGCTAACACTGTTCCATGGGTGATAGATAAGTTCTCTTCTCGGGGAAGAAAATTGCTCATTACTTTTTTGTTATTTAAAATAGTTTGCTTATAAAAACAGCTATTTTAAAAGTATTTTTATTGACAGTCACATTACATTTATATATTTGTAAACGGGAGTGAACTTTTTTACTTTTGTGAACAGAAACTGGGTTTCTTTTGCTTTTGGGGGCTGGGAAGAGTTTTTATAGTGCTTTTTTTACTTGTTTTGGAAAAAAGTGACTTTTATGCAATTTTCCTGTCTTACCAAGTATTGCTGCTAAGCTTTACTGGGAAAAGGCACTGTTTTTGGTTTAACAATGTTACAAACTACTAGTCCCTTGGTCATACCTTCTTCCATCCACAAAAAGAAAAAGTTAACTAAGCAGCCTTTGTCAGCACAGCAGGCTAGTAATTTGCCTCATCTGCAGGCAGGTGACTCTGTTGTGGCTAAAACTAGTTCCTCAGACTACTCATTTGTTCCTCAGATCTCTTTGGTGATGTCCATACAGACACCATGGACCAGGGGTTGGTCACATCCTCTGCAGCTGATGAGGTTCCCCTCAAAAGGCAAGAGAGAGAGACACTCTTGTCAGTCATGAGAGAATTGAAAGTGAAGGTGCCCCTACTTAGCCAGAATTTTGTCCCCATCCCAGGGGACACTGCTTCTGGCAATACTACATCTATTTGCCCTAAAGTTCTTGTCAAAAAGATACAGAAAACTAAGCAGTTAATGTCTACTGAGTCAGTTTCTCTGGAAAGGAGTAATTTCTTGGGCTTGACTCAGGGTCTTGTGCAGGCTATTGATTCTTCTTATAAGGTTTCTTCTGGTAATAAAAAAGGCATTACTCTTTCCCTGAAGAGGTTCAAGATTTTGAATCTGTAGGGGAATGTGAAGGGACACTTCCTGTTTTTTTCCCCTCAGATTTCAGATTCAGACTCAGAGGAGAGTACAGTATCTAAATCTCCCTGTGAGGGATTCACTTTCTCTTAGACAATTTCCAGTATGTGCCAGTGCTTTCTGTGAGAGAACTCTGAGGTTTCTCTGTCCCTTAGAAAATAATCTAAATTGCTGCATCTGAAATTCCCAGAACCTTCACCTGCCAGTGCTGTCAGTATTGGCAGATGTGTTTTTCAAAGCCTGTGCTTTCCCTAACAGCTAACTTACTGCACTTCAGAAGCCAGATAGAATGTACAAAGTTCCTCAGACTTTAATGTTTTTATACACTGACCTGACCCTGTTTTAGCTAATCCAGTTGCCATCAAACATTTTGTTAATTCTAATCCTTCTCCTTCTGACAAGGATGGTAAAGCTATTGATAAGTCTGAGGAAAAGTGTATACTTCTGCAACTTTGATCTTTAGAATTTTGAATTGTCAGGGTCATATGTTAAAGTTTGTACTGACTATTTATGAAAGCATGAGAAATGCTTGGGCTGCAGTTTCCTCTTGTTATTAAAAATCAGCTTTGTGTGGTTTACTTTCTTCTATTTCTCAGGTCATTATTAGTTTGAAGTGTGTTCATAACACTGTAAATATTACTTCCAGGGCTGCCACTGACACTTTGATGAGGAGATTTACCTGGCTGCATTCTCAGAACCTCTCAGGAGATGTCAACAATTAGATTTTGAATTCTTCTTTGGAAAGAGATTTAGTTTTTGGACCCTTTCAGATTTTCAGCTTTCCTTCTCTAAATTTTCCAAGTGATATTTTATTACCTCATCCAATTTTGGCAGGAGACAAAGGAAACAGTCTGCAGTGTGCTGGTAAGGAGACTTTTCAAAAGCAATGACAGGGAAGTTCCAAAAAGAAAGCTGGACCCCCCCAAACAAAGGACAGTCATACAAGACAGAATTACTATTTAAGGGTCCTTGCCCCTCCCACAAGCTGGTAGTCCCTTATCCCCTCCAGAAAGTCTGAATCTTCATTTCTCTATTTGGCGATAGATTGTTTAAGACAACTGAGTTCTGAAGTTGATTCAGCTCTGACACAGATGGCAGTAAGAGGAAATTTCCCCTTGTTGGGGAATTCCTCCTCATCTGCCAGACCAAACTCCTCTCTTACCTCTTATCCTAAACCACATGCTGATGCTGTCTTGGGGGTAATAGAAGGTGTTCCTCCTTTCAAGATGGGAAAAGGATTTTAGTCAAGAATGTTTTTAGTGTCAAAGCAAGAAAATACTTAGAGACCAGTTCCAGATCTTTTTTTCCTGAATCAGTTTGTGATAGTGCCCAAGCTCATAATTCTTTCACATTACAACCTGTTACCCTTCTTCCTCATTTGAGTTTTTAGTAACCTTAGATTTAAAAGATTCTTATCATCACATTCCTATTCATCCAGATTTTGGGTATTTCTTAAGGCTTTGTGTGTCTGGATCACATTTTCTGTTCTCTGCCTTAACCTTTGGGGAATCCACTGCTCTAAGAATAATCACACATTATCTAAATGCTATCATAGCCCATTGCAAGCTACAGAATATCTACATTTTTATATTTAGATAATGTGCTTCTCAAGTCTTTTTCAAAGTGTCAAGATTCTTTCACTTGGATGACAGATTGCCTACACAGGCTGGGATTCCAAGGGAACATTACTACCTGTTTTAACTTACCTGCTGTTATTCTACCTGACTGATTGATTTCCTCTCAGCCCTTACCTTTCAGCCCTTTTCCTCCCTCCCTCCCCCCCCCCCAAATTCCACCCTGAGCCTCTACATTTATCCCTACATAGCCACACCCTCCCACCTACAACCAATCTCCTCTCCACCCACTCCCCTCCTCCCTCATTCACCCATCTGCTATTCTGAACACATACCTTTATATACTGTCACTAACTATACTTATCATGTCCAACCTACCTTCCTCTGCTACTACTAACTCTTCTAACTACTCTTTCCTCTACCTATCTCATAACCTACTATGAGCAATCTTTACATCTTACTTTTAGCATCCCACACAAACACACCCTAGCTACCCCCCCAACTACACCCACAACCCATCTCATTGTCCCTATATACAGTAACTCTCTCTTTGACCAAAATATCATTGTTCTTTTCACATCAAAATTTTATATTTATAGCCTCACAAAACATATTTACTATTGCAAACCCTCACAATTTAATCACCTTATAGTAAGTTTCTCATTGATTGATGGGGACATACACCCCAACCCTGGCCCAGACACCTCCACACTATCCCCTAAAATGCCAACAAATGAAAACAATGTCTACACCAAATACTAAACCTCCCAAATCTCTCAATAGCTCATCTTAACATCCGTAGCATATGCAATAAAATCCCTGCTCTTCATGCTCTACTAGAAGTCCAACAATTTGACATTCTCTGTCTTACGGAAACATGGCTCAAACCTACAATAAAAGATAATGAAATTATCCCCTGGCTATAACATCCTAGACAAGACAAGCCTAAATAAAAAGAGGCGGAGTAGCTATACTCTTCAAAACTGGACTGGAAGTAAGTAAAACAAATCATACCCTTCCAAATGACACTAATGTTGAAATTATTCTTTCCAAACTTTCCCTCAACCCAAAACTATAAATATTATCTGTACTTATCTTCCCCCAGGCAACAATCCTCCCATATTAGAAGACCTACTAAACTGGTTCTCACTTAATCTCCTTCAAGAAACAATACTTTTAGGTGACTTTAATATTGATTGGAACTTATGCAAACAAACTAATCCATCTACCCTTATTAATTTGCATGGATTCTATCAAACCATTAGCTCCCCAACAAACAAAATCAATAATAAAGAAACCATACTTAACTGGATCTTAACAAATAGTCCCCAAAAGTATTCAACAGGAACCCTCCCAGATGATCTTAGTGACCACTCTAACATATATTATTAGGCATAAAACACATCTAGCTATACCTCCCTTATCTAACAAAAACATTTCCCAATCGGTTTCAAATGAACTTAGCTAGTTAGTTAACTGGTCCTCTAAAAACTCTCCCAATAGATGAAGCTGTTAACCACTTTAATAATATTTTTCTTACTATTCTTGATCATCATGCCTCTATATGCATGAAATGTAAGACAGCTCAATGGCTCACAAGCAAAACTAGACAACTAATCCTTAGTAGGAATAAAGCCTGGACTAAATGGCGAACCACTAAAACTCTTTGATCACCTTACCTTCAAACAAAAAGAAACATGACAAAGCTAATTTATCTAACACCAAAAACATAAATAAAACAATTTTATACCCACCTACAAATAACCTTCCCAACCACCCACACATTTTTTGGAAATCTACTAACCTAACACTCCCTTACAAGATGCAAACACCATTCAACTAATTCTTTATTTCAGCAATCAACTGTCTTCTCAAAAACAGCAAATTAAGCAATACTTAACTAGCCAACCTAAACAAGCCTCTACACATCTAAACAAGCCTAACCCAAAAAGCTAACCCAAGCTGCCTAACACTCCAATTCCAACTCAAACCAAACCCATACCTACCTATTATTTTAAATACTAAACCTTCAACCCCCTCAGCTGACCTTAAACCTTCAGCTGATATTCCTGCTAGGTGCTAAAGGCTATAGCCCACCCTATCTATACTACCACTCTAATTAACAAAGGAAAAGAAAAGTCTAAAGTACTTCACTCTCTCAAATCAAATCTCTCAACTCTTTTTTCGGGGTGGTTAGATTATATCAGTCCTAAGGCGCCTTATAGCTATCTCCTATCCTAAAAATAATGGCAAAATGCATCCAAAAACAGTTACTTACTTAACCTAACCTCCAAATATCTGCCACCATAACTGCCAACATGGGCATGCCATAGCACCCCCACAGCCACCACATCCTTTATTATCTTTATTAACAAAATTAACAAAAAAAACATTATACAATATTATTTCGTCAGTTTTTTGAAGACCTGTCAAAAATGTTGACATGGTCAATCACCAACTCCTCCTATCCTTTTAAAATCTCAATCTTTCCTTTTTTTGCCTTAAACTGGTTTAAGTCTTATCTTAACATAATCGGAAACAGCTGTTTTATTTTCTAACTTCTCGAACTTCTGAACTTCTCCCTAGGGGCCCTCAGTCCTCAGGCTCCATCCCTCTTCTATTTTCCATCTTTTTCTTAATGATAATCTGTATGCCACCCCTAACTACTTGTCAATAATAATATGCTGATGACCCACCCCATTATTTTGCTCCAACCAAAAACCAAACCCTTTCTCCACTCCAAAAAAAAAAACTACACTATAGAAATGGTTTCTCCAATCACTGCCTCCTTAACCCTAAGAAAAAAAAAACCAAACTCTTTTCCTTTCACCCACTGTCTCCCCCTCTTAATTACACACTTACCTTTAACAATGGCACCCTTTATCTCTCAGACAAACAAAACAAAACTTTTTGGGTATTACTATTGACAACCTACTAAAATTTGACTTTCATATTAACTCTATCATAAAAGCAACTAATAGAAAATTATGTTCTCTCTACAGAATCAAATCTTTCTTAACTGAAGCTAGAACTACCATAGCTAGAACCCACTTAATCTCTACCCTATTATATGCTTCCCCCATATACACTAATCTTTCAAAATATAACCTCAATAATCTTACAGCAGCATACAACAACATTGCCAAATTTGCCACTGCCTCTCCATATAAAACTCATCATTGCCTGAATCTCCTAAAACTAGGGTGGCTGAGTTACCTTACAATTGCCCACACAAAGCCCTTCATCACCCTGAGAATACACCAATGATCTCACCCTTATAAAACCCTATAAGAACCTAAAAACGCTCTTCTAATAAAATACTGATTCAAACTTCTCTATCAAAGAATTTCCAACTCAGTTGGTAAAATTTGGAATCAACTTCCTCAAGACCTCACAGCCCTAACTTCAATACCACTATTTAAAACTAAACTGAAACACTTTCTAACCAACCACTGGCTATGCTCTTGCAATAACCCTAGCTGATCTTTTTACCTCCTCCTTCTCCTGCCCCTCTCCTCTTTCTCCCAACTCTATTACTTCACACTTTCCATTTCTGTTGGGTAACTGTCTCTCCTACTAAAAACAGACTTTACTCAAATTTCTATTGTTAAACTTTCTAATGTAATTAATTAATTACATATATTATGTTTACCAGAACTTGTCTCTGTCTGATCACCTTTTACTGAACATCCTGTAATTGTGGTTCAAATGCCTTGTTTATTATTGTACATTCTGTATTTTACCTGTCATTGTGTAGTAGATAGTTTTTTTTCTCCCCGGGCCTCCACTGAAAATGGACATGTATCCAGTTGGACTAGCCCGGTTAACAAATGTAAAATAAAATAAAATAAATAAACATTCTAAAGTCCTTTTTAACTCCATCACACAGGTTGTCTTCTTGCGTGTCTGCAAGACACCTTAGTAAAAAGAGCTTTTCTTCCATAGAAAAAGTAGATCTATATTTAGATCTACTGTAGGGGTTTCCACTCAGACTTCTGTCACCATGAGGGAATGCATCTAGAAGAGATACCTTTGCTATGAGCTGTGCAAGGTTTCGTAACCACTTTGATAAATGATGGTCAAATGTGAGCAAGCTATCCACCCAATTATCCAGGTCTCTCACTATCTTTTCATTTTGAAGTGGTATATTTCTAGACCATAAACTGGAGCCAAGGGTTGCATACCAAATGTTACAACTTTGCACTTTATAGCATTGAGTTTGAGCCCTTTTTTTCTACAACAGCTATTAACAAGTGTAAGCTTCTTTTGGTATGTCTATATGTCAAACCACATACAGGTCAGTTTGGAGCTCCTTCAACTTGTTTATTATATTTGCAAATGGTATAGAACTGAATAACTTGTCAAAGTCAAGGAACACTGTGTGAACAGCTTGCCCACAGTCCACAGCTTGTGTGACCCTCATAAAGAAGTTCACTAGATTCATCAGACAAGATGTATCCTTGAGAAAGCCAAACTGGTTGGGGGTGGGGTCAAGCCTGATAAGAATTTTGATATCATAGTTAATTAGGTCAATTATGATACATTCCATGGCTTTGAATTTAAGACTCATTAAACTAATAGGTTTGTAATTCCCAGGGTCAGTGGCTGGTCCTCTCTTGTAGAGTGGCATCATAACAGCTGTGTACCACACTTGTGAGACAAAGCTAGTTGCTAGGCTCAGGTTAAAGAGGTTGAGGAGTGGGTCTGCAAATGCTTGTTTAGTGTTATTCATTAGGCAACTGGGTATACTGTCAGGCCCCATGGCTGAGATATTCTTTGTTTTTGATAGTATTTTCAATGCATGTTCTTTCATGATGGTTAATGGTTTGATTTAATCTAGGATAAGTGGACTTGAAACAGATGTCTCTGGTGTGAAGTTGGTGCTAAACTTATTTCCCAGTATGTTACCAATATCAAGAGGATCAGAGTAGCTAGCAAGACTTGAGCAATGTTGTCTGTTATTTTTTATTTTCTTGACATAACTAAAGAAGGATTTATAGTTGGTTTTGGCTTCTGTAGCTAGTTTGATTTTATGGAATGCCTTTGTTATTTGGATGTTTCTTCTTGTTTCCTGTTTAGCTGTTTGATGTCCTCCTTAATTTGGGGGTCTTTTATTCTGCTATATAGGATAAGAACTTTTTTATCATTATATAGTGTATTTAATGCTTGTGGAACACCAAGCTGGTTTGGGGGTAGAAAAAGCTTTAGCTAGAATGGAAAATATATGGTCATAATATTTAACTCTATTTTCAGACATATAGATAAAACACTCATCATGGTGCAAATATTTTACCACACTCACCAACTGGATAACAACAGGTTGACAGTTAGCTGTATTTGCAGAATCAGGACCTAAGATACAATTCATCCTTCAGATTAGATGTTAGGGGCTTCATCTGCCTGAGTTGGTGGTAGCTCGGGTGGATGTAAAAGATCCGATGCACTCTTATCAAAAAACGTAGAAGAAGTTTCTCAATGCCCTGACCAAATTTCCCCTAGTCAGTATGAATCTCACCCCAAAATTGAGCTTTGAGAAGTCCAGATTTTCCTAAACAAGATGAATTATAACTTCACAGCCAGCTATAGAACCAACTGTGTTTCCTTACGATGATGATAACTGTCATAATGTACCACAAAAGTGAGGTTAGTGCTAGCCCAGCACAGAAAGCCAAACGTTCAGACTATGGTAAATAAAGTGAATGAAATGCAACCAGTAAATAAATTTAAAAACCCATAAAAATAATTTAATAGGTTAAGTGCTTTCATCCAACTATATCTAATGGACTACATCAGAAAAATCTCAAATGTTTTACCAGCCATTTAAATACATAATTCTTAATTTAAAAGTAGTCATGTGACCATGTGCATTAAAGTGATAAATAAAAAAATGTTAATAAGGCAAAAAAAATAAATAAGTAAATGTATATACAAACATAGAATCATGGAATCCAATAATACATGAAATAAGTTAGTATACGTTAAAAGATCTGATATGCAGTAAAAAAAATACTATAAAAACATGCTATAACTTAGCAGTTCATAGCTTCAACTTGCTGCTTAAAGAAACAGCATCATTAAGTCCAGGTGGCGAAATAGCATTCAGTCTGATCTGCCATAAAAGTTCCCTGTACTCAAGATTATGCTCCCAAGGGCCACCTCTTGGGTTTACAGGATATTTTTCTGGAATAAAACAAATATATTTTCTGTTTCCATTACACTTCAATTTGTGTTTAAAAAGTGCATTGTTATTGTTATAATTACTGATGTCGTAATTATGTTCATAATTTCTTTTTTTCAGTGCCTGTTTTGTCTTCCTAATACAGTACGCATGACAGAAATTAAAAAACGCTAAGTAATCCACCCCAACAGTATTGCAATCACCATAATTGTACATTTTAAGTACATCACTGATGGTTTTAAGTTTATTTCCTGTCCTTCAAAGACATATTTACACTGAGGACACCTTCCACATTTCCTCACACCCATATTGGGTTTATCCCTGCATTCACTTTTATTTCCTGTCTCTATTTTTTCTATAATATTGAAATTCCTTTTGAAAATACATTTCCTGTCTCTATTTTTTCTATAATATTGAAATTCCTTTTGAAAATACATTTCCTGTCTCTATTTTTTCTATAATATTGAAATTCCTTTTGAAAATAAATACTCCCTAAGGCATTCTTATACTTATCATCACATTCAATATATTTACAGTTGTTAATTAATATATCCTTGACTTCTTTGCTCTGTACACCATATTTAATGGCCATAGTGCATTCATATTTGATTGAATCTGACATGATGCTATTTGTATTTTTGTCCTTGTTCTCACCAATCATAGTGAAAGAAGCATCACCCAGTAATGGTAAAATACCTTGTTTTTAACTTTTTGACTATTGTCATCTAACATTGCCAAAGGATAACTCCTTTCAAAAAGCATCTTGCGTAAATTATCAGTTTCTGCTAAAAACAAGTCATCTCTGGATATATGCCTGGATGCATGAACCACCTGACCCTTAACCAGGGCTGTATTTTGGCCCCAAGAATGACAACTGGTAAGAAATTGTTCTAATAAGTGGGTTTCCTGTAATAAATAAAAGTAAATGTAGGGATAAAACCCAGTAGGGTATGAGGAAATGTGGAAGGTGTCCTCGATGTAACTACATCTTTGAAGGAGAGGAAATAAAAATTTAAAAAAATTAGTAAAAACATACAATAATGGTGATTACAATACTGTTGGGATGGTTTACTTAGCGTTTTGTGATTTCTGCCATGCGTATTATATTGGGAAGATGGAACAGGTGCTGAAGAAAAGAATTTCTGAACATAATTATGATATCTGTAATTACAACAGTAGCAATGCGTTTTTAAACACAAATTGAAGTGTAATAGAAATAAAAAATATATATTTTTGTTCTAGAAAAAGTTCCTGCAAACCCAAGAGGCAGCCCTTGGGAACATAAACCTGAGTACAGGGAACTTTTATGGCAGGTCAGACTGAATGCTAGTTCACCACCTGGACTAAATTATACTATTTTGTTAAGCAGCATATTGAGGCTATGAGTTGCTAAGTTATTGTATGTTTTTACAGTATGTTTTTATTCATATCAAATCTTTTAACATATAATTTATTTGATGTATGATGGTATTATTGGATTCCATGCTTCTAAACATTTGTATATGTTTTTACTTATTATTTTTTGACATATTAACGTTTTTTGTTATCACTTTAATGGCCATGGTCACGTGACTACCTTTAAATTAAGAATTATGCATTTAAATGGCTGGTAAAATGTTGTTTGAGATTGTTCTGATGATGTCCATTAGCTATAGTTGGGCAAAAGCACTTAACCTGTTAAATTTTTTTATGTGTTTTTAAATTTATCTATGGGTTGCAATTCATTTACCTTATTTACCATAGTCTTAACTTTTGGCATTCTGTGCTGGGCCAGCACTGGGCTAGCACTGACTTTGCTTTTGTGGTTAATTGTCTTATATTGCGTGGTTACACTTACAAGTCTGTTTAGTTCTTAACTGTCTTAATGTCTCAGCTAAATTCCCCTTTAATCTCAACACCTTAATACTGGGGAATTTTAACTGTCTATCAATAAACTGGATGACCTACACCACCAATGTTTGGCATTTCCAAATTTTCCTTTGACATTATATATGCTAACTGCCTTGCAAAAATAAACTGTCATCCTATTAAGGGTCCAAATACCCTTAATCTTGTCATCACAGATATGGCCATTGCTTGCATACCTGCGCATATATCATCTTTCTTTATTAAATAATATCATAAACTAGTTACATTTTCCTTTAAAAATGGTAGTACCTGCCCTGCAAACATTACTGAGCTTAGGGACTTCTCAAAAGCAATTCTTTTCAATTACTTGATGCCTAAATTTCCACTGTAATTCTCCTCCATTGGACACCATTGCTAAAGCTACCACCCATGTCTCTGATGTCTACTCCCACTTAATTAGTTGTATTGATAAGACAGCCCCTATTAACACCAAATATAATGTCAATTGTATAAACAAACTCCTGGGGATGAATACCCTTAGAAATAAACAATATAATAAGAGAAGGAAATTACTTAATTCTTATAAGAGGTCTCATTTTACCTAAATTAAAAGACCATTTAAGCAAACAAGCAAAGAGCTTAAGGGTAACATTAAGGATATCAAAGTTGAATATGAATTTAAAATAGCTACTGAAACCAAAGATAATTACAAATATTTCTTTAACTATGAAAAGAAATTGGGAACTAACACCAAGCAATTTTCAGAGTTAGTGCAAAAAAATTCTGCATCCTCTGACCCAAAAGAAATAACTAATATCCTAGCTAGACAAATGTAGTATAAACTTTACTTCACCAACTATAACTATTCTACAGATTGTACAGTTTGCAAATCCACCCCTATAACTTCTATGGAACAAGTCCTTTCAGCCCACTCAAAAGTTACAAATATCTCATCCATGAATGCTAATAATATACAAAAACACCTCATCGATGAGTCCTGATAATATATCAAGTTGTTTGATTATCAGTTCCAAGTATGGCCTGTGGGAGCTCCTTCTTAATGTTTTGAATCTAAGACTTCCCACTGATTACAGTCCCAAAACCTCGGAAATTGTCATGCCATTACATAAGAGTAGTCCAACTACATACTCTGGTAATTGTAGACTAGTTAGTCTCACTAGTCTCATATGTAAAGCTATGGAATATATTAACTCAGATTTCATTCATGTGGACATTGAAGATCTTTTAAACCTTGACCCTCATCAATTTGGCTTTGTCAAAGGCAGGTCCTGCCTCTTTAACCATATTAATTTGTTTGAAAAAGTCAGTAAGACATTGAATGGCAGTTGTGCAGTGCATACTAAAAATCTGGTTATGGCCAAGGCCTTTGACATTAATCCTCATGCAGGCATTATTGACAAGATTTGTAAATCTAAGCATGAAACAAGTAATCTCCATGGTATTCCTTAAGTCTCACACAACCCATTATCAGGTATAGTGGGTCCAAAACAAAACAGTGTAAGAAACTTCTGTGTATGGAAATTCTTCAATTCTTGTATGTCTAGTTAATTGTTACATATTAAAAAGAAAAAAATCAGAAAATGGTAGTAGACGTAGTACAATTAAAAATGTCCTAAATCAAAAAATAAAAACTTATGTTGAAATATTATCAATATTATACAGAATTATTAACTCTAGTAGGTATTCAGAAATAATCCAAGCAGGGTAGACAGTTTGTTTCTAGTCAAAAAACTGTTATGAAGCACACAGACAAGTGATCCAAACAAAATAAAAATAAATAACCATAAAAAAGTAGAAAAAAAGCTAGAAGTTTTATACAGAAATAAGCAATTCCTCACCAAAACAGACAAGATTTCAGTTGCAAATAGCCACCTTATCTCCACCCTACTCTACGCCTCTCCAATATTTACCAACCTAAGACAAAGTGAGTTAGGTAAATTTGAAGCTTGCTACAACAAAATAGCAAGGTTTGCTACTGGCGCAAACTACCATAGCCACCAGTGCACCTCACTTACTGAACTAGGCTGGCTATAACTCCCTCACCTCCTTCAATGTTACCAATTCTCACTCGTCCACAAACTACTAATCATCCTCTAAAAGTTCCCTCCCTCCAAAATCTACTCCAACTCTATCATACACCAGACCACTATGCTCCAGCAACAAAAATCAATTACAGGTAACTAAAACCAGGAACTCGGCTGGAGAAGCTCTCTTCTCCTACTCCATAGCAAAATTATGGAATACACTTCCTTACACTATAATGTCTGTGTCATCACGCACTAACTTCAATGTTGCTCTAAAATCTCATCTAAAAGATCACTGGACATGCCACTGTATCAAACCTCTCTAACATCTCTACCCCAACCTCTCTAATCCCATTCTTCCACCCCTCTAACTATTTCTGATTGCAGCCAAATATATTGCTTGTAAATCTATATCTCAGCTGTAATTTTAGCCACTGTTATTCAAGGGTAATAGCTGCTAGCTCAGCTATTAAAATATTTGCTAGTCTTTATGGCACCAATGGTATAAGTGTTGTACCATTTAACTAAATACTTAATTTCATTTTGAACTATAACTGTTTACTACTATTGTTAAACAAAACCTATCTATACTTCTGGTAACTTATAATTAATTGTTTTTAATTGTTGTTTTTATTGTGGAGCTTTTCTCCCCGGGCCTCTGCTGAAAAAGGACATGTGTCCAGTCAGATTTTCCCGGTTAACAAATGTAAATAAATAAATAGAATGATAGTTTCATCCCCAACTTTCTGAATAATATACCTGTTATCAGGTATGGGAGTGGCTTATTTAGTTGTAAAACAAAGTGTATTGGTATACATGTTAACAAATTCAAATGCCTTGTCCTATCCTTGTCAGTGTGATATTCGAACTGATACTGCCCTTGTTACTAAATGTCCTAATAACTTAAACCTTATGCACTTTACATAAAATTAATAAAACTAATAATGATGCAGTACTTCTTAAATACATTTTTATTAAAGAAAGTCTATGAATTTATCAAAGACATTATAATACATGGTTGGAAATATTTAAACATTAGACAATATGGCAATCAAAAAATTATATTTTGGCATCCAGATAAACATGCATTGTCCAAAACATAATCTATTTCCACAAATTATTGTTAACAAAGATCACTTTTGTCCCTCTAGACTTCTTCAGGTCTGTGTACAAGAACCCTAAAAATATATAAATGCTAAAAATCTTATTAAAACTAAGCAATATACATATCAAAACAGTAAACGAAAATTAAAACAAGAATACACTCTTATATGTACCTTTAATGAGTAAGTTAAACCAGGAAAAGTACATCTGCGTAGTGCTGGCCAGTGTGGGACAGTAAAAATTAATGTCCTTATAAAGGTAGTGAACACTCCATATAAAACAGCACTCAAATTAATACTTGAATAAGGATAGTGGAAACATAAAATTAGTTCTGTGAACAATGTGGTAATTTTCTAAGCTCCGGTACACTTTTAAGTGAACAGTAGTAATTTAGTCCAGGTTTTCTGAAAGAGTTCAGCTTTAATAGCCATATGAATTCACATTTTTCTAGTACATTCAGGATATCACATTCAAGACGCCCACGTCTATGTGATCCAGTATCTGGAACTTAAAACCTGAGTGTCTTCTATGCAGGGAAAGGTGTTTGGCTAGTGCATTGTTTTTACAACCAGAGCGGCTTTCTGCCAGATGACATGAAATCCTACTCTTAAGTTTATTTATAGTCTTGCCCACATAAAATGGATCACATTCATTACACTGTGTCCTGTAAATTACTTTTGTAGTGTTATAGTCACCCTCTGCAATAGTCATAATGATTTTCTTTAAATAAGAGCAATAAAAACTATCACCTTGCTATATCTATATACAGAATGTACAATTAGCTTCACATCTTTTAGTGTTTCTCTCATATAGTATATGTTTAAATTCAACAAAACTTCAAATGCTTCTGGCCTTCCTGTAAATAAAGGATGGGGCTTTGCCTAAGATGTTAATCAGATAAGGGTTTCCTGTGACTATGGCCCAGTTTTCTTTAATAACATTTTTGATAGTGTGATAATCCAGAGTGCATGTCAAGATGCAACTATTTTTGCATTTGTTATTCTTCATGGAATTTCTTAATATTCTCCTAAGAGGGAGGTTGAGTGAAGGTACTTCAATCCTTTTTATTTCTGTAATGGGTTCCATAATGTTTCTTAACATCTGACTTTCATAGCCTCTCACAAGGAAATCATTCTCTAAATTGTTCTGGTTTCTCAGAAAGGGTTCCATCTCTGTGGTAATTCTAGCTAATCTATAGCTCTGGGACTTCAGTACATTATACTAGTTTTTTTCAGGATGCAGACTTTTACTGTGGCATAGCAAATTAACTCTTGTTGGTTTTCTGAACATATCAATTGTGATTCTGTTATTGTTGGTGTCCTTGGATATTTGCATATCTACGAAAGTGATTGAAGCAGAGCTGTGGGGAAAGGTAAATTTCAGGAAGGGGGTAGTTTGATTGATATAAGCAGTAAAATCTCCAAGCTGCAAGGTATCACCTTCCCACACAATAAATATATCATCAATAAAATGCAAATAGCGGTATGCTGCATGTAGTCTGGGTTGTTTAACACAAAGTCCTCCTCCCATTTGCCCAGGGCTATATTAGCCATGCTGGGAGCCAGCCCCCATGGCTAGACCAGTTTTTTGTTTGTAGTGTTTGCCATTGAAAGTAAAGAAATTAAAATCCAGTACTAGATTAATGAGCTTGCTTAACTATTGTAGCTGTGCCTGTATACCTTGACTATGTCTCTTAAATGATTCCATAGCTGATGATATACAGTAATTGTGAGGGATCACTGAGTACAAGGATTCCACATTGATAGGTAATAAAATACTGCCAATTTCCACTTTTATTTCTTTTATTTTTATTTATTTAATCCATTGAATCTTTAATACTTTTCTGCTAAAGGTTTTAGCAAGTAGTCAAGGTATGTGGCCATGGGTTCAGTAAGGGAACCTTCACTGGCCACCACCAGTCTATTGGTTGGGTCTTCTTTGTTCTTTTATAGCTTTGGTATTCCAAAAAAGTTAGGTAAATGAGGGCATGGGCTCCATACATACCTATAAGGATTTTCAGTAATAAGTCTTTCTTCCCATAATGTGGTAATATTAGTGTTCTATATATTGTATGCTCTTTTTATGTTATCCATGGTAAATAACTCATAAAATATGTTATCTTCCAGCCTGTTCTCTATCTTTTGGTTGTAGCTCATGGTATCAGTCACAAAAAATACCTCTTTCCTTGACTGCCATCATGATACACCTGGACTTATCATTGCCTAGATCAATCAATGCTTTTTTTTTCTCCCTGTGTTAAGTTATAAAGTATTTTCTTAGAAGGTTTAAGTAGTGCTGATATCCATCTCACACTTCACTTTAAATGCAGCTAATGTTTGATGTAGTAGTGGACAGTAGCTGCTAGGCTTTCTTATAGTTTCATTAATGGATTTATTTACAGAGTCATTAATTTTGCCATGAAATTGTACCTTTAAGATGAGTTCTTCACAAACATTTTAAGGTCTGTCAGTACCTGAGCTGCATCAGTCCTGCAGTGCGGTACAAATGTAAGTCCGTTTGATAATACGCTTCTTTCATTTTCAGTCAGTGCTTTAACAGAGTGGTTCCAGATAAGTGGAGGACCTAGTGTTAGGGCTGTTGCTGGTTCCTCCAACTGAGCCTAGGACCTGGGTTGTAGTTGGGGTTGCAGTCTGGATTGCCCAGGTATTGCATTTCCCCTCACCCCTGTCCACTGTTTGGTTCTTCTGTCTCCATGGGGGTTCATGGATAGGTTCTGAGATCTTTGGAAATCCTCCTGTTCTTTCTGGAATCTTGTCAGTTGTAGTCATATTCCTCACTGTGGCTGTGATAGGGAGGACCCTGGTAAGAGAGACCAGCCCTGGGGTTCTGGTGGTGGTCATGGTTCTGGACCTGGAAAGTTTGGGATGAAACTATCATTCTGTTTATTTTTTGTTTCATTTGAACACTTGTCTCTGTGCTTAATATAGGATTTTTGACTAGAAACAGACTGTCTATCCTGATTGGATTACTTCTGAATACCTAATAGAGTTAATAATTCTGTATAATATTAATATTTCAAAATCAGTTTTTATTTTTTGATTTAGGACATTTTTAAGCTCATTACTTCTACTACCATTTTCTGTTTTTTTTTCTGATTTTTATTATATAGTGATTAACTAGACATACAGGAATTGAAAAACTTCCACACAGAGAAGTTTCTTGCACTGTCTTGTAAATCTAAATATGAATTCATATGCTGAGTTGAGAATAACTGGTTGCCTGGCAGAACCTATATGATTAGAGTCACAGGTGCCGTATCAGAAAGAAAAATAGTTACCACTGACAAACCACATGACTCATTGTTGAGTCCTTTCTTAGTTGTCATCTGTTTCTCAGACCTTCAGACCAGTACTCTTGACATGTGGTTATCTCAGTCTGTAGACGACTGTAAACTGGGTTCTATTATTCATTCCTTCATTGTCACATAATTGTTCCAACATGGTTTAGAATTGGATAACAAGTTGTAAATGAACAATGGTTTCTAATTATATGGAAAAAAGTAGTATGATTCTGTTTGGTAAACAAAACCTTTCCAAATCGTATCCTATATGTGACACATCCTTCCATTTAGACACTGTCATACAAGATCTAGGCACTGTCTTTTTGATGAATCATTACCTTTTGATTACCACATCTCCTCAGAATTCTGGAAAGCCTCCCATCTGGCTTATCACATTTCCAAAGACATCTCCTCTAAATCCAAAGAAATCTTAATTCTTATTTATTCACCTCTCATCATACCCAGTTTTTAATACAATGCCCCTTTAGACATGCATTTGTCTAAAGCATATCAGTCAACTTGAAAGGATAAGATTCTTATCAAAAAAGACCAAAGGCCTTAAGACCCTCCATTCTCCAGATGGACTTGCAGCTCATTCCCTTGTGCTCACTGTCATATAGATCACATTGTGGTTAACTGTGTCTACATTTTTAAGCCTTAAAAATTCCAACCATCCTTGATCTCTTAGCCACCTATTCCTGTGCAGATAAAATTGCTCCTAAATGTACAGTTAAAGGGCCCAAACCTTTATCAACAGACAAATAAGACACATCAGTGTGATAAATTTATAGCACAATATATCTCCCACTTCTGGAACAAACTTTCACTAAATGTCAAGCAGAGTAACAACCCTCGTTACCTTTAGGAGAAACCTAGATAACTGAAAAGGCAGCCTGAAATTCTCCCATGGCCTACCTTGTGCTGCCCTCCTTTAGGCTAGAGGGAACTTTTGGATATGTATCTTGACTAGATTTACAATAGTCTGAAGACTGATTGCCAGTACTTACCTATGAGCTGCTCTACACCTGTCTAATGTAAGTCACTTTATTTAATCCCAGCACAGGATCAGGGCTACCATGAAGTCACAGTATGAAGGTCATGCCATGTTTTTTAATGCATTTTCTGATTCACTGGATAGACCTGGGGGTCAGGAAGAAAGCATGTGCCAAGTCACCTGAGCCCCAGGAAGGTACTGACACAAAGCCATGCAAGCTGTTACTAAACATGTTGACCATTCTCTGCATGGGCCCCAGTATGTCAACATAGAAAACAGATTGTCCAACCAACACAGAAAGCCAGCATTCATATTAAACAGTACTTTACATTCATATTAAACAGTACTTTACATTCATATTAAACAGTACTTTCTGACCAAATAGAAATCACTACTGCTGTTTGCAGGCTTCTGTAGTGGAACAAGTCTTCTTTTATGAGTATTCACAAAACTGCACAGGGTCTGGAGAATTTATGAGACTTTTTGCATGATGCATTTAGCTGCAGCAAAACTGATATAGAAAGTGAATTAATTGAAAGGATCATTAAGAAATTACAAGAGTGGAGGGAGAGTTAAACGCTGGGCAGCTATGATTCAGATTAAAGTCTTTTAAAGCAATGTTCACTAAGCTGTGTGTCTGAAAAGGTTCCATTGAGGATCAAGCTGCCATTATCAAAGTGGAAATAAATAAATACATTTGACAAATATTAAAAAGGAATGTATAATGCAAAGTCAGCTATTAACAATAAAAATAGAAGGGGACTGAGTGGAATTGAATCATATGATTATTTAAGAGTAAGTGAGCTATGTCAGAAGGCAGGACAGATAATCTGGGAGATACTGTGACACAGACTGAGAGGCATTACTAATACTAAGATTGGAATTATTATTGTGCTTTGACAGCAGCTGCTGAGTATTAATCTGAACTGTAACCATTAACAACAGTATTTTGTGTGCTTCTAGACTACCATCTCCTCTTCTGAACAGACACAATGAAAGAAGTCAGGAAAATGGCAATAAAATACTCTAAGAACTGCCCCAGAATTCATATGAAAAGAAAGAAGATGAAAAAGGAAGAGGGAGAGAAGGAGACAGAAATGTAATATAACATGCATCCCTAGGAAAGGAAGGAGGGATGAAACATGAAAACACCTAAAGAACTGAAAAGGGCTTCATATTTTTAGTGCAAGTCCTGTACCAGAAAATCTATGGCGCTCTGTGTAGAGTAATTAACTTAATAACTAAAAGGGCATGGAGAGGTTTAGAAAAGAAATAGTTATTCCAGCTGTAGAATATGATCTACTGTCAATTTGTACAATTTCAACAAACAATAACAAAGGCTGCAGACAATTTAGAACATCTGTTGATTCATCACTAGTGCTCAAAGAAGACAACATTATGGCCTTACTTTTGTCAATGCACACTGACTCCATTAATTTGCACAATCACACTCCTCACAGAACTTTTGCATGTAGACAAGTCAATGCTATGACTGTTTCAATATGCGTTTTAACAAAAGTCATTACTGTCAAGTAAGAGCTTCTCACAGTTTGCTAAATCGTACCTCTCAGCTACTATGATTTAAAAGGAGCACTATGATTTTTGATTTGACCTCTGATGACTTTGTTTTTGTCAGACAACGATTTTCTTTGTAAATTCTTCATAAAGTTACATATGTTACATATGTTACATATGTTCAAAGGTACCTAGATTATTATGTAGTTAAATTAGCCCTATATAAATATTCTTTCTAACTAACTGCATAAAATCGGGTGTTCGCAGCCTTTCTATTCTGAAAAATAAGAAAACATTCTGACACTTTGCTATGACATTTAAAGGCCTGAGAAAATAAACTTTAATCCTAAGTAGTTGACAGGTATATCACTAATAATTTCACATCATTCTTTAATCTGAACTTCTAAAGTACTTTCTACTCTGGACCCTAAGGTACTAAGGCCGTTTTATAACTTGATAAGGGAATTACCAACTTTAGATTTTAGCAGATATCTCAAAGCCGCTACTAATATCTGAAACAGAATGCAAACACAATGAAACTGTAACTTAACTATAGATTTCCAGGGAAGATGAATTATAAGCAGAAATGTCTGTTGGAAGAACAAGACTGTATCTTTGTAAAGAAAGAAATGATATTAAGTTTGTGTACTTTTTTGGTATTGCTAGTTAAACCTAATTCTGTTCTTTATGTATCTCCACTATTTTATTATATTCTTCACTTAATTGTAACTTGGTAAACTGGGGTCAAATTCTCAAATATGTAGTAAATAGATAAATAAAAATATAAAACAAACAACCACAAAAATACAAATTGCAAACCAACTGAAACTGCTCAGTGGTAACATTAGGAAATATTTTTTCACACACAGAGAGCAGAAGAAGAGTGCATAAGTCTTTTAAGGATATACAGGACATAGAAACAGCAACGGAGTTCAAGAACACAAAGGACAAATACAAGGCACTTTGGGTGAGAGTTAGGAAAAGCCAGGCTGCGGGTTATTTAGAACACATGATGATACAGAATGAGAGCAGTTATTAATCTGACTTTACAATATCTACTGTCTTGATTCATTGTTCTGCATTCACATTTGTACCAGAGAAAAAGGTTTTATATAATGTGTACATGAAAACATACATATATATATATATATATATATATATATATATATATATATATATATATATATACGTACATATATATAGATACACACACACACACACACACACACACACACACCAATGATATATATTTTTAATTCCTTTCTAATCTATACTTAGTCACAATCTCTTCTACAAATATCTACAAGTACTAGAGAGATTGCAGTAATAGTCTTGCATCCATCCACTCGTAAGTAACGGATATAACTCCATGATATGAGTATACATTTTAAACACATACGTGCTATTTGCTACTTAGATTATGTCAAAAAAAAATGCCAGGCAAAGAGACAGGAAGGATAGGAAATGGAAGTAAAAAAGAAAGGGGCAGCCACATCAGTCTCGCTCATCATTTGACAGCCACATCAGTCTCGCTCATTATTTGCATACTTCAACATAGGTCATCAGATGACTATTGTCATAGCTTATACTGCATATATCACATACACAGAATGTGATAAATTCCACATAGCCTTACATGCAAATGTTATTCTTGAAACCTACATTTACAAAAAGAGGTAGTAGCAAAATATCATAATTTCATACATTTAAACCAAAATTATATTAAATTGTTTAGCAAGTATGTCAGCTACATCTGTTATAACAAGATCTGTAATGAAAGTATTTTGTAGCTAACAAAATCAGCCGTATCTGTTTCCATCATTCCTTTTAAATTCAAAATGTCTGTTGCTTCCTAGACATCAGGACTTTCTCCTAGCTTTTGAGAGAATATGGCCCCAGTACAATTTGATTGCAGTATCATTACATTTTTTTTTTCATAAGATGTATTTGGAGTGATTTATTAGCTATTATAATTCCTAAAATTTCAACAGTACATTTTACATTCCATTTTATTCCTTCTTCCAGTTTCTACTGAAGTATCCACTTCATAGTCACATACCACTCCCCACCCCTGTCTCTGCCAGCTTGGCAATGAAGATGGCTATAAGACTGACAAGATAAGCTTAACGTTTTTATTACTGCAGGAGTGGTGTCTTACCTTCTCTAGGAAGATTTAATCTCCAGATAAGTGACAGCAAGGTCTGGATTTAATCAGCCTGTCCAGGGGGTCTATTTATTGACATGCAATCCTCTCCACCCCCACTGCACCTGCTATATCTATTGTGCCAGTGGACAATAAATTTAGAACACAGGCTCTGAGGAGACCTCATTCTGGCTGACCCTTTAATAACTGCAACATAAAACGCCACATCATGGTCACCAGTCAAATGACAGGGCTCTGGGTGCAATTTCTCAATTAATGTACAGTTTATCATTTCACTTAGAATATTTGCATGTTACTTCAACACACTTGTAATTTCTTAATTCCTTCATTTCAGTCTAGTATGAATATGCTATTTGATGTCTTGTGTGTTTCTGCCTGCCTTTCTTTCCATCTGGGTGGAAATTAGGGGATGTGATGTTGTGATTTTTTTCAGTATTCCAATTAAAAAATATATATATTTATTTACATTTTATCAAGACTTGATGAAAAATCAGCAACATGCTTCTAGTCTTACATGTAATAGAAGTAGAAAATAATACCTAAATGTATTATTACAACCCCTTATGACATTTAAATAAAATCTCTCAAACAATGGGGCATGTATCAAGTTTAGGACCACTTTCACACATGTATATTGCAATGGACTTGAGCAGAACATGTTATACTTTGATATGCAATATCTTTTGTTTATAAGAATTAACAAGATAAAATGTGATCTGCATATTGTATTAGAACATCAGGAGGTACTGGTACAAACCATAGGATGACACAGGCTAGGTTATGGCGGTAATTAGATGCCCGCCAAGTACATCTGGGATGAGGTGCACTATTCCCCTACATTTATTCAGAGATGAGTGGTCAACCATCACTGGTATTAGAAATTCTTTAGCTTTAAAAGCATATTTATGAATTGTTGGCATGTTAAGAAATGATTACTTCTTCATGTTAATTCTGACAGGTAAGTGATCTCGGCAGCAAGGAGCCTTTTTCTGTTACACCTGGTGATAAAGTAATCAGAAGAAGTACTAGACAGGCTATATATCATGCAAGCCTACAAAAACAGAGTTACATTTCAGATGTAATGAACAATAGAATACACTGAGAAGCTGGGTATGCTGTGCAGCTGGTTTACTTATTACATAGAAAAGCTGGGAACACTGTGTAGATAACTAATTTCTGAATACAAAATAACACACACACACACACACACACACACACACACACACACACACACACACACACACACACACACACACACACACACACACACACACACACACACAAAGAGTACTGACTTAATGAACAAAAAATAATATAGCCAAGATAAAACCAAAAAAACAGATTTTATTCTTAGCAGTGTTATTTGACATTCATTGCAGTAACTTTTGAATTCCAATTACATTGTTTTCTCCAAGGTAAAGCACAAATGCCACCAGTGAAGTGTGCGGTCACAGAAACTTGGTTCAGGGCTGCGGAAAGCACCCCTGCTTACCAGGCTATACCACATCCCACACATTCCAACCCCAAAATAAGGTTGGGAGGACTAAGGGTGGTGGAGTCTCTATCTTCATTAAGGACAGGCACACCTCCAGACTGGTTTGCCAGCATGATGCACTGGAACTACTCCAGGTACAGCTGACAGCTAGCAAGACACCCATCTAAATTATAGCTAGCTATAGACCTCCCCTCCATGACTCAGGACACCCACTCCTCTTACCTGGATCTATGTGACTCCATCAAGGTACCCCCTAACACCCTGATCATTGGTGACTCAGCTATAGGCTGGGTGAACTATTCTTGCTCTAATGCATTCTCTCAATGATTCCTCAACTTCATAATTTCTAATGCACTATCCCAGCAGGTCTCATCCCCCACAAGGGGAGATAACATTCTGGACTTGGTTCTTACCAACATGAGTGACCAATGCACCACTCCCATAATATGTTCTTTCCTGGTGAGATCAAATCATCGGACTGTCTCATTTGAAGTTTCTCTCCCACCCAACCCCACCTCAGCCCTAATCAAGCTAAAAATCTTCTCAAAAGCTGACTACAACCTCCTAAGGGAGGGTATCTGTGGCTTCACACCACCGCCCCCCTCAGAGGATGCAGACAACTATGCTGAACAGTACGTCAATGCAGTATGCAAGCATCTGTACAACTGCATGGACTAAGCCATACCCAATAAAACTAAAGCCTGCTCCTCATGGAAACACAAACCTGTTTGGTGGACATCCTCTATTAACAGACTTTACAACAAAAGGAAGAAACTGTTGTCCAAGGGTAAAAGGAACAAATTCCAAATTGAAAAAACTCCCTCCTTAAACTCAATAAGCAAATTAGATCACTAGTGAAACCCTCCAAGGCAAATTATGAATCAAAACTAGCATCCATAACAAATGGAAACCATAAAGTCTTCTTCAGTTATGTCAGGAACCTCCATGACAAAGCCCAGGTGTGTTCCAAATTAGTACTTAACAGTATCACTTACACTGATCCTATTGACTTAGCCAACCTGCTAGCAGATGGGTTCAACACAAACTTCACCTCCCTGTCCCCCGAAGGCCCTTTTGACACCCCGATACTTGTCCTGCACCTCACATCTCCATAGATCAAATGTTACAGGCCCTATCCAAGGCAAAGAACACAGCTTCCATGGGACTTGATCGTATCCCAGGATGTATTCTACACCATCTCCAGCAAGAACTGGCTTCTCCATTGAGCACCCTATTCAACCACAGCCTAAGTACTGGCTTCATTCCAGTAGACTAAAGAACTGCCATTGTCATCCCCTTGCACAAAGGTGGTGCCATTACTGACCCTGGAAACTATCGCCCCATTAGCTTGACAAGTCTGATCTGTAAAGCCATGGAGCGTATTATTATTATGGATCTCATAAACAAGGACATAGGCAATCTCGAAGCACTTGACCCCACCCAGTTCAGATTCGTCAAGGGTAGATCTTGTCTGTTGAACCTGGTTGACTTCTTTGAGACTGCCACCAAGGCCCTGGATGAGGGAAAGTCAGTACGTACAGCTGTCCTTGACTTGGCCAAGGGCTTTGACACAATCCCCCACTCAGGCATCATCGAAAAGCTAACACAACTTGGTGTAAATCCCTATCTCATCTAGTGGGTGGCCAACTGGCTCACTGACAGAACACTCAGAGTCAAAATAGGCACCTGCACCTCCGATAGCAGACTTGTCACTAGTGGATTTCCCCAGGGATCTATTCTGGGACCCCTACTGTTTGGCATCTAGTTTTCAGAGGTCCAGGCAAAGACAAAGGGCCTGTGGCTGACCAGGTTTGTGGATGACTGTAAGTTGGGTGCTGTCATTGACTCCCCAAATGATGTTAATGTACTGCAAGAGGGTCTCACAGCAACTAATGATTGGTGCCAAAGTCATGGCCTCAAGCTAAATGCAAAAAAAATGTATCATCATACCATTTGGTAAAAACACGACCCCTATTGATTACTACCTCAATGGCAACCCCCTAAGCACACAACCTGTGGTGAGAGACATGGGCACTCAGGTTGATAATAACCTTACATTTGACCATCATGTAGTGGCAGTGGCCAGAAAAGTCTTTTAGTTGGTTCATCTCATAAATAAAGGGATTGCTGCCAGAAAAAAATGGAGGTTATTACCTCTCTGTACTCCTCCCTCATTAGACCAATAATTGAGTATGATGCTCCGTTTGGAATGTACCTCTCCAAACATCTGCACCAACTGGAAATGCCACTGAAATGCCTCACAAAGAAAATCCATGGCCTCCAACACCTGTCTTAGGCAGACAGGCTCAAATCACTATCACTCTACTCAGTAACATACCGATTGCTCAGGGGTAATCTGTGTCTCATCTGCAAGGTAAACTCGGACCCTGCCGTACTAGAGATGCTCCACATCTGTAAGTCTAACTCCTCATGCACTACCCATTCAAAAGGCTTGAATCTAATATGCGACATCAACAAAACTGCTGGAAAGACAGGTTTGTCTCCTAGAGGCTGCCCCGTCTCTGATATAGACTTCCCATGCACGTCAAACAGAGCAGCTCGCTGACCCTCTTCAAGCACAACCTTGATGAGTGGATGGGAAACCACAAATTTGTCCCAGGGGTTCTACCTGTGTCCTTCATTGACAGGGGTGACAGGTGCTGACTGAGATTTGTTTTTAGGGATAAACTCTTGGCTAGGCTTGGAAGGACCCCAGGGTCATTAGCCTAGTAACCTCCTATGATCCTATGAATGATGATGCATATAGAAAGAGACCCACTGTGCAATAAACAGAGTTCATTGAGGAAACAGCTAAATTAGAATGATCTGCTGAGGAACAGTTGCTACATTTCGCATTTTTGAGTGGTACACCAACCCTTTTTGATAAAAGGTATTTAGGTGCACCAGCAGAAGCAGATAATGCATACAGCAGTCTAATAGTGCTAAAGATTGTCTTCCATAATTCTGGGTTATAACTACTACAGACTTTGCTGTGATAATGTAGTGAGTGTTGAGGACACTTGATGGGAGTGGAGAAATAGCTTGTGAGATAAGGAACTTGGGTAGTAATTGGTGTTATATGTTATAAGCAAGGACTGAGTACTCTATTAAGGTTCAGTAACTTTATAAATAAATGGAGTACAAGATATGAGAGTAATGCACTCTCTGTTGTGGAAAGCCTTTCCCAAGGGCAGCTCTGGATTCTTTGGTAGGTGGAAACAAGATCTGGAAGCAAGTTTAGATTACTGTCGGTATATAATTTGAATGATAAGGCAGAGTTTAACTACAGATTTAGTTGATTGTATTAATGGATGGTTTCTGCCTCCACAGTGTCTGGTAAAGCATCATTCAAGTTGTTGCCACCTCTTTAAACCCTTCATGTATTTAAATAACATAGTGGTAATGTTGCTAATATTCATGCTCTGTTTCTTGTTTGAAAATGAATTATAAATGTTAGAGAGTTTCTGGCAAAGGATACAGCTGATGAGATTTGGGAGCTATGGTTCTGATTTGGCTTATCATCCTGCACTGTGGACCAGCTTGCTGCTGTTTAGTATATCACTGTGACATGTATAATAAGTAAGCATTTTATGAAGACACACACACGCATGCACACACACACACACACACACACACACACACACACACACACACACACACACACACACACACACACACACACACACACACACACACTTTAAACTTTAGATATACTAATTTGGAGTTTGTACCACCTTGGAGAAAAGGAAAATACATTTATTCCATCTTCTGTAAGTTGGCTCACCCTTGAAAGTAGTATAAAGATCAGGGGTATAGGAGCAGATCCCCAATGTCAGAGTGGTGCAAAATACTGGATTGCAGGGGAGTACAGCCCCCTACAAAATGCCATATAATTGGTTCCATAGTATTTTTAGTTTATGTTATTCATCTGGAACAGAGGGGCAGTGTGAACTCATTATTAAATGTCTGTAAAGTCAGAGTTGGTAAGCGTAAATATACCCAGGAATATGGCCATTGGTGAAACTTTGTCTCAGGACAGATTATGTGTCCTGAGTGGGTCTATATCAGAAGCACGAAAATGCTTCTGAGCGAATGCGGAAACAGTGACACATAGTCATCGAATCGCATTTAAGCGATTCAATGAATATATCATAGGGCAAGGAGATAATTGGCCAACTTCACGGAGTTGCCCTTTCCTTACCAATAGTGTGATCTCGGAGTTGGTATATTTAGTTAGGGAGGTTATGGTGTTAATTTTTTTTTTTTTTTTGGCGAATATCTGCATAGGTTTTTTCCCTAGGGAAAAATTCGCTTACGTGACCGTTCGCTATTGTTAGGTTTCGTGCATTATGTGTCGACTTTTATGTAGTTGCACATATGCACTTTTGGTCTTATAATATAGACCCCGTCCTGAGTGATAGTCATTTCCTAACTCAACATACACTGGAAGACTGGGACTGTCTGGTGTTCATGTGTTTATAAAGGAAGTGAAGAGAAAGGGTCAACAGATAAAGCCTTGATGGCATTACTATAGGTTCCTATCATACTTATCAGTTGTCCAGAATGTTGCAGAATGTCCAAATTTTTACTTCATATTTTTGATCCGTTCCTAATAAGATCTCTGACAAATCGCCAAGGACTGAAGTAATTAAATAATACCAACTTTTACGTTTCATGTTTGATATTCTTCAGAAAATACATGGAAATGCAAAACATGTTATTCTAGCAGATGTATATGCTGATACTAAAAACATTTAAAATCTGTCCCTGATTTTGAGCCTTTGTTCCCATATTATTTTTGGTTTTGTCCAGAATTATTGACTTAAGAGGTTAAGATGTATGGTTCGATGGTGAAGATGTTAAATATCTGTCTGCACTCTTAACATACAGTTACTGAGGTTCCAAAGCCACTTTTAGCCTGTCTAATCCAGTCTATATCAGTACAATAAACTAAAGGCGATACTATTGCATGTCAAATGCATTAGATCCCCCAAGAAAATTATACTAAGCTTCATAAAATCAACACCTTTATAAATGGAGTTTACGATGCAAAGTATAACTGTGACTGTACTCTGATTTACCTTAAACCTTGAATGCCCACTATGTGACAGGCATTAGTAGGAAGATGTTTCTTAAGCAACTTAGAGGCTCTCATTCCATTAGTTTATAGGACAGGAAAGTAAAAACAGGACTGTAGAGGGAATAGTGAGACCGTTACAGAATTGACCATCATAACTGATGGCAGACACTCCAGGTAATATAATGCTTCTGGTTTGCATGTGTTGTGAATGGGACAAAGAACAAAGCATCAAAGGTCTTGATCGAGTTCTGTTGAAATTCACCTCCTCCTGGTTTGTTGTTATTAGGAAATTTGCTTAGGAGTTGGCTGCTCTCCTTGAGTGCAGCTATGGGTAAAGGCAAAGTAGGTTTGGATACCAGGTGGTTGCGATTCTTTGTTATTTCATTCTAAAAACTGTAGAATAGTCTGACAGTCCTGCTGGACTCAACATGTTACCTTGTGCTAGCCTTACTCCCTTACTCAGCTTCCTCTATATCTTTTGAGGGTAGGTTTGACTGCTCTCCAGTACAGAGAATACAGTGCTCAGTCCTGAGACATCCAAATGTCCAAACAAAATAAACTGTTCAGTTGTGTTTATACAGTTGCTTTGCTGTTACCACATTGCTAAAGTATTTCTGGTATCCAATTTAGTTTTTCACCTGCTTTTTATTAATTTTCCTGCATTTTATGTTTCCCAGCTAAGTTTTGCTCAAGTGTTAGCTTCTAAGAAACAGTGGTATTAGTTCTGTGGCAGGGAATTAAATTGCTACTGTATTCTAGAAGTACTCATGTTTGGTCAGATTTTTAGTTAATCTTCTATCTGTCCTTTTCTTTTCTCTGCTGAGATAAACAGCCTGAGGGCAGCTTGCTATTGTCTTAATTTACAGACTTCAGAAGGCTGTACACAGAGCACATATTTTGAAATTATTAATGTTGTGTTTAGATCCGATTTCTCATCTGAAGAGAAGGAATGTACTTGCTCTGTGTTGTATATATGGTTGCACTTTTTTACTGTTTGGTCAAAAAACGTTTTGTTCTGTTTTGTTTATACAGTCACCTGACTGTTATTGCATTGCTAAATTCTTCCTCTCAAATTATCTATAGTATGATCCCATTTATTCTAATTAGTAGTAATATATAATTATCAACCATAAGATGGTAAGGCCAAATCTATAACCAAATGCAATAAGTTATTTTGAACACAAAAAGGGAAATTGGCTAGGCTTAAAATGGCCTGCAAGGGCAGCTAGCGTAGTACTTACTTATGAACCTATGACCCTATAAATTGTCTCTGGTATCTGATTTAGTGTTTTCCTCTTCCCCTACTTTTACTTAATTTTGGTGCTGTTTTATAATTTTTTTTTCACATAGTTTTTGGTCAAGTGTCAGCTTTTAAGAATCACTGGTGGTAGTTCCGTGACAGGGAATTAAATACTTACTATATTATGGAAGTAGAGCTGTTTGGCTGAATTCCTAGCTAATCTTCTATTGTTTTTTTTTTTTTACCCTGTAAATTGTGGGATTATTATATAAATATATTTATTGCATTATTCATTAGCTCAACTAGTTAGCAATGAATCAGTCTAGAGTGAATCTGAGTGACTGTGAATTCAAAACCCACAAAAGCATTTTAGTGGGTTAGGTTGGCATAATGGTTAAGATCTTTACCTCATAGATACAAGGTACAGGATTTGATTCTAATTAGCACTAGGATTAAAAAGGTCCCCTGGAGTCATTACCCTAGCAATTCCCTATGAATCTATAAAGTTAAGCCATTCTTTACTGATACACATCTGTATGGTTCATTGAACTAACCAGTCTCAGATAACCCAACCTTACCAACATGAACAAATCTTAGACAAAACTGCTAAATCTGCAGCAAATGTCCCTAATAGAACACATCACTGTCTAGCCTTAGCTACATTTGATTAGCTAGACCTAATAATTAACATAAATGCCTCAACTTAAATAATTAACCTAAACTTCTCAACTTAAAGTTATTCATGGCACATAATACACAAACCTAACAAATATCCAGCATTTCAGGGACTTGGACACATCTACTCCTTCCCATCCGAGGTGCTTACAATTTCAACAAAAGCAATTACTCTCCAAGGAACATAATTCTGAGTTTTTGCCCTGCAGCATTTATACTTAGACTGTAGAAAGAGTAACATTGTTACTAAAACTGAATAATTTAATTTTATTGTTGAATGCCACTGTATGGCCAAGTCTGAATGAGACTTGCAGCCTTAAACTAGTGCTGAAGAATTAAACCTAAAGTATTAACTAGATTTCATGCTCAATGACGTATTAATTGGTACCCTGAGATTCAGTGATTCTGTGTAGGTTTCACGCAAAGCCTACATGGTATTTATGTGTGTGCACGGTGATGCGAAGTGAGCAGTAGTGATGATTACATATTCATGCTGCGCACTGCATTTCAGTATAAACAAGCATGATTTCATGGCTGGCAACAGTGTTGCTGGCCAGGAACCTGTGTAAAGCAACATGGATAGCAAACCTGTTTATATTGGAGCACAATAGGTTCAAGGGTTTGTGTGGAATGCCACAATGATCACCAGGGCTTAACATATAGTTATCATAGCTCTTGGCCTCTTACTTCAAGAAATCTGGGCAAAGCCCAACATAACTGGGGGACAATGACACAGAATTAGGGACAGATTTTACATATTTGCTCTTTTAAACTTAGAAATATGCTAGAATAACAAGGTTTGTCTTAATATACATTTTCTGAAGGATTTGAAGTCTGAAACTCAAATGTATGTAGTTATTTAGTGACTCCAGTCCTGAGATCATCCCACTGATATGGCAGAAAACCACAACTTTTTTAAGAAACAGACCAAAAGATATAAGGCAAAAATCTGGACAGTTAAGAGGTATGATCGTTATGTATATGGTCCAAACACAGTACAGGATATAGTATACAGTGAAGAGTATTGTGAAAATCCATTCCAGACATTTTGTACCAAAGTTGTGTAAATGATCTGTAAGGGTACATGGACTACCATGTAAAATAAACACTCAGGGAAGTGTGTGTGTTGAATAGAGACACACAGATGAACTGTAGGAATGAACTCAGGAAAAGAGGACAGGTAAAACAACCCAGTGTACAGCAGATGAGGACATATCAATGGAAGACAGTTGTAGCAGAAACACCAATCAATATGGTACAGTATGGACTGCACAATGAAAATGCATATTATGTGACTGTCATGTGTGAGATAAGCATCCTTACATGAACAATGCAGATGGCATCAGTGATGTTATATACAATTGGGGTAGGGTGCATATTGTGAAGCTGTTCGAACTGATTTGCCTGAATATGAGTGTGATCTCAGCAGAGATCTCTATGAAGTGGGACAGAGGTACAGGCTCATGGACAACAGTAAAAGAAGCACACACAATCATGGAAACTATCAGAATAATGCCACCAGTAATACCATGTCTCTGACATAACATATGTGATGTAGAGTGATCACAGGTAGTTGTGCACAAACACACTTGTACAACTATTATGACATGTCTGCATTCTATGAGGGTAATCATGCACACTTTCTTGACATTGTAATATCTGCTGGAGGTATTAGGTGGGACACTGCTTTACCTGTACATGTCATTTCTGATCAATAGAGGTTAGTTGACTGATATGCATGTCATATATATATGGCACAATCCACGTTGTCACGAATGTTAACCATGCCATCAATGTTGTCAAACAGCTAGGTATGTAATATGTGCCTCATCGGAACAGGTAGCAACTAGATGGGGGGGGGGGGGCTGCACCATCAGACAGTAATGTTTATGCCACAAAAAGAATACTTAGGTATGGTCAATAAGATGTGTGACAGGTCACTGTGGTAAAGGTGGTACACCTCAGTTACATATCGCTGGAAGATTTGTAAGGAAGTACATGAAGAAGTGTGCATTGTACTCAGTTATTGGTGTGGTGAAGGCTGTGAATTATGGAGGCATTATGGCCTATGATGTGGATGTCCTTTACATATTCAGTAGTTGTGTTACATACAAGGGAGTAGTCAGTACTGTGGCCATATGCTGGTGGACTTTCCACATACCATATACCCCAGCACACAAGTCACATACCTAGTGATCTGATTATAGTTTGTGATGTCTATGTTATCCTTGGGTTGTTCTTTTCTTGATATAACACATACTCCCATGTTTTTGTTTCATTGCAGGTGCTGTCATGGCTGTGCCATCCGTCTTTGGTGTGTATTGATACCGCCTGTATTATACTAATATCACAGACGGAGTCAATGATTGCCCACAGTCAGTAGTCCTTCAGACAGTTGTGTGGACGCAGGATGTGTATGTAATTTGTAATGTCTGTGACTTAAATAATGGACAGGAAAGGGCATAGCAGACTGCCATGATGTACGGACCTGATCACTGGACCTGAGATAAAAATTACTTCACACATTTCAACATAATTAGATGAAATGTATGAGATACCATGGTCTCCCCACTTGGTGATACAGATGTTTATGGCCTCATCTGACAGTGTTCAGTGAATACCTCACTGCAATTTGTGTCAAATGCTTTGGGCTTGTCAAGTTAAAAAGTTTGATAGTATTGTCACACATGAACTCTATTACCTCTTTGAGGAGATCTAACAGATGTAGCAGACATGGTGTAGCATTAGCAACTGACACAGATCTGTTCCACACATCTGGGATATTGCTAGTGTCAATTTAGTAAAGGTCCATGATGACATGTTGGCCTACCTCACAGATGAGAAGAGTCAAGATATGTCTATACATGCAAGAGTTGGGTGCTGTACCCCCCAACTCAGATGGATGCATGTTGATGCACACCCTTCAACAGTAACATAGTCATTGTGGATGGTGTGTTGAAGTGTGTATTCAACTGTGTCAGGAAGGTGTATGTGCTGAGTCATGCTATAGGTGATCTGTGATGTTGTCACAGCCCTGTGATTCTGTGTGACAGGCCTGGAGGAAGATAAGACAGTGCATACTGCCTATCCTGATCTGGCCTAAGGTTTGAACACAATCTCCCATGCAAGTGTCATTAAGAAACACTCCCAGCTGGGGATAAACCCTTATGTCATTAGATGGGTAACCAATTGGCTCACTGACAGAACACATGCTCTGAAAGTTGAGGAATCAACCTGTACCAGCAGAGCTGTCACCATTAGCATACCGCAGGGACCTATGCTTGGTCCTTTACTGTTTGGAATCTATTTCCAAAAAAAAAATGTATCTGCTTTTACTGTATTTGTGTTTCTTCCTACTTTATTTTGCTTTTGCGTCATCTTAAAAGTACTCAATTGTATTTATTACTGCTTGGTGTAACTCATTCTAAGCCTTTTAGTTTAAGCACTTGGGCTTCAGACCAGTTGTTTTACATTAAGAAGGTTTGTGGTCTGCACTGTAGTGGCAGAACAGGTAGCTTACATCCTTCTATGTTGGGAACTGCTGATTGAGGGCTCAGTGTCTGTTATTCTAAAAGTGTATTAATTCTGGTTTAAGCACTTGGGCTTCAGGCCAGTTAGTTTACATTAAGAGGGTTCGTGGTCTGCACTCTTGTAGGAGGAGAGGCTGGACACTGCCCTTCTGAGCTGGGAATTTCTGGTTAAAGGCTTATAGTGCCTGCATATTTGAACTGCTTCTTACTGAAATTGGTACACCTTGTTTGCTGTAGCATGGACTATATCCAGGCCTGCTGAATCTAGCTTTGTTTGTATAACTTGAGCACTAATCCAGGCATTCTTTAAAGTATTCAGTTGTATTTATTACTGCTTGGTAGTAACTTGATTAAAGTGTAGCTAGCATTCTAAGTCTTTTGGATTAAGCACTTGGGCTTCAGACCAGTTGTTTTACATTAGGAAAGTTTGTGGCCTGCACTGTGGTGGCAGGACAGGTAGCTTACATCCTTCTAAGTTGGGAACTGCTGATTTAGGGCTCAGTGTCTGTTATTCAAAAAGTGTATTAGTTCTGGTTTAAGCACTTGGGCTTCAGGCCAGTTATTTTACATTAAGAAGGTTCATGGTCTGCACTTTTGTGGGAGGAGAGGCTGGACTCTGCCCTTCTGAGCTGGGAATTTCTGGTTAAAGGCTTATAGTGCCTGCATATTTGAACTGTTTCTTACTGAAATTGGTACACCTTGTTTGCTGTAGCATAGACTAGATCCAGATCTGCTGAATCTAACTTTGTTTGTATGCTTGTTGTTTGTTTGCTTGTTATTTCCCTGAAACACTAATTCCACCTAAAATGCAGCTTTTCAGTGCTTCTGTGGATCCCTAGTGATATCTGCATTGCTTACTGTACTTATTTCCTTGTTTCACTTGAAAGAAAATTACTGTTTGTCATTTTTGCATTTAAGTTACCTGTAACACATTGCATTTAAGTTACCTGGCACTTGCTCACTAAAGCAATTATATAAGTCAGCACTAAAAAATTAAAAGCATTACACCCTCACAAACTCCCCTTGAGTACTTTGTCCCCCATAGGCCCTTTTTTCAATTATAAAGGAATTCCCAATACTATTCTAGCATGTCGAAAGGTCAGTTGTCAATATCCTCTCTGGTCCAGCTGGTGAATCTGGGAATCTTGAGGCAATGTTACAACTGCCTCATGTACACAGACAACCCTCTCCTCCTCCCAACAAATTCCAACACATGTGAGAGATGCAACCATATAGCCAAACTGGAGGCTAAGCTCTCTCAACTCAGTACTGGCGTAACCAGTCAGGAGGAGAAGGAAACCACACTCACTACAATTCCAGTCTCACATAGACCTACCACGACAGCAAACCAAACACATAAACACACAAAAACATACTCGGAGGTTCTAAATAAAAATCTGCCTAAGCAGCAGAGACCTCCAAAGCAGACACCCAAGCAACCGCTACCACAAAACAAAACACGTGCAACACAGAGCTCACAAAGCCAGTGTGCTGAACAGTCACAGCCCTTAAGGCTAAACAACACACCTGATACACTTGTAATAGGTGACTCTATCGTCAGGCACACTGATGTCCCGCTTACCAGGCTGAACAAGGAGAAGGTCACGGTGAGCTGCCTGTCGGGTGCTAGGATCCGCCACATAACACAAGCACTCAGGTCACTCCAAGGCAAGTACAAATATGACTCAGTCATTGTCCATGCTGGTGTGAATGACCTGAGATGTACCTCCCTGGACTACATGAAAAGAGACATAGAGGAGCTTTCTGAGCATGTAGCCCAGGCCGGTATGACCCTGACCTTGAGTAGCAGCTTACCCTCACCAAGAATTATGCCACAATATGAAGACAAGATGGTCAATTTCAACAATTGGCTTAGGTATTGGTGTCATTCAAAGGGGATCCAATGCCTGTCAGCCTGGGATGACATGCTCAACAAGCCATGATGCTTCGCTAGGTATGGCTTGCACCTGTCACCCCTGGGCTTTCGGATATTGGCAAAGGCTCTTGCTACCGCCATAGTGCCATTTTTAGGCAAGGCTCAAAAGACAAACCCACCTCCATAGGTATCACAAGGGATAAGAAACTAAGAGTAATGCTACTCAACGTCAGAAGTCTAAACCTCAAGATGCATGCACTCGAAACTCTCCTTAGCATGGAGAACATCGATATCTGTGCAGTAACAGAAACCTGGTTCAAGGCTCCCGGGAGCACCCCAGCACTACCAGGTTATACCTCATACCATGCTTTTTGGCCCCAAAACTTGGATCGAACCACAAAAGGAGGGGGAGTATCAATATTCGTTAAAGATATCCACACCTCCAGGTTGGTGGCACAGCATGAAGCATCAGAGACTATCCATGTGCAACTAACAGTGGGTAAAACTACCTTCCAGTTTATAGCCTGCTACAGACCACCCTCCCAAACCCAGGAACCCCACTTGGCCTTCCTGAGAACACTGGAAAATATGAAGGTCTCTCCAAACACCATTATATTGGGCAACTTCAACTACCTAAACAAAGACTGGGAGCATTACTCTAGCTCCAACACCCTAGCCCAAAGGTTCTTAGAATTTATAAACTCAAATGCTATGGAACAACTTGTTACAACTCCCACAAGAGGGGAAAACATACTGGACCTGATCATCACCAACATGGGGACTCTATGCTCCAGACCAGAAGTGTATCCCTCACTGGCAAGATCAGACCATAAACTAATCTCACTGGATATTCACATCCCGACCTCACCCCCTGCCCAGAAAACCACAGTGAAAAACTTCTCTAAAGCAAATTTCACACTCCTCAAAACTGAGGTGGAATCCTTCAAAGCCCCGGGCCTGTGGAAAATACGCCCAGACCGCAGAATCCTTTATAAGCGCATTCTATGAACACCTTCAGGAATGCATGGATCATGCAATCCCAAATAAAACCAAGACCCAATCCTCCAAAGGCAGACGCCCTGTATGGTGGACCCCAGCCATAAACAAACTATACAATAGAAGGAGGAAGCTACTACATGATAGAGCAAAATCCCAAAAAGGGAAGGCATCTCTGATCAGTATTAGCAAAAACTACTGGCACTCATAAAATCGTCTAAGACCAGCTTCGAGAGAAATATTGCACAGGACACTAAGGATAATCACAAGGCTTTCTTTAGTTATGTTAGGAACCTGGGTGGGAATTCCCAGATATGCTCAAAATTAGTCCAAAATGACAAAAAATACACCGAACCCACAGACAATACCAACATCCTAGCTGACAGGTTCAGCGCAAACTTCTCCCACCCTCCCCACCAAAAGGGCAAATATCTATCCCAGCAGAGTGCTGCCCCCCTGACATCTCAGATGCTCAGGTAAGAGCCGCCCTCTCCAAAGCAAAAAACACAGCATCAATGGGACCAGACGGTGTTCCGGGCTGCATCCTACATGAACTCCAAGAAGAGCTAAACCCAAACCTAAAACTACTGTTCAATCTCAGCCTTACTACAGGATATGTACCCAAAGAGTGGCATACAGCAACAGTGGTCCCTCTCCACAAAGGTGGTGCCTCAACAGTTCCTGGAAACTATCGCACCATAAGCCTGACTAGCTTGGTCTGCAAAGCTATGGAAAGGATCATCATGGAACTCATAAATAAAGATATTGCGGACCTACAGACACTGAATCCTACCCAGTTCAGCTTTGTTAAGGGCAGATCCTGCCTCCTAAACTTAGTCGATTTCTTTGAAACAGTCACCAAGGCCATTGACTAGGGGAAGGTGGTCCACACAGCCTACCTGGACCTCGCAAAAGCCTTTGATACAATACTCTACTCGGGCATTATAGATAAGCTCACCAGCTTAAATATAAACCCCTATGTCACTAGATGGGTTGCAAACTGGCTCAAGGATGGAACCCACATGGTTAGAATTGCTGGAGCCATGTCAGACTCCAAACCAGTTACAAGTGGCTCAGTCCTGGGACCTCTCTTCTTCGGTATATATTTCTCGAAGGTACAGGCCAACATGGAAGGACTGTGGCTGACCAAGTTCGCAGATGACTGCAAACTGGGCACCATAATAGACTCTCCAGCTGACACAAGCATCCTCCAAAAGGGCCTCATAGAAACAGACAACTGGTGCCAGAGCCATGGCCTCAAGCTAAACGCCAAAAAGAGTATAGTCATCCCCTTTGGCAAAAACAAAGTGCCCACAAATTACCACATAGGTGGTAATCCATTAAGTACAGAAGAAGTAATTAGGGACCTGGGGACCCAAGTTGATAGCAATCTCTCATTTGACAACCACGTGGCCAAAGTGGTTAGAAAAACATTTTATATAGCCCACCTAATCATGAAGGGATTCACATCTAGATCAGGGGAGGTCATCGTGCCTCTTTACTCATCCCTCATTAGGCCCATAATTGAGTACAATGCCCCTTTTGGGATGTACCTTACCAGACACCTGCAGCAACTGGAAAGACCCCAAAAGTACCTCACCAAGAGGATCAAAGGGCTCAAAAGATGCCATATGCTGCCTGGTTAAAGAAACTCCAGCTCTACTCAGTGGCATACCGCCTGCTCACAGGCGATCTGTGCCTGATGTATAAAGCCATGCCCAACCCAGAATTAATAGACATGCTGTACCTCAGAAAATCCAAATCCCATCGAGCTACGTGCTCGAGAGACTTGAACCTCAGCCCTGAAATAAATAGGACATGCTGGAGGGACAGATTCATAACCCAAAGGCTCCCTTCACTCTGGAATAAAATCCCAGTCCAGGTTAGTCAGAGTCCCTCATTGACTCTCTTCAAGAGGAATCTTGATGAGTGGATGGGAGATCATAGGTTTACCCTGGGTATCACTTCTGTGTCACTGTTAGACAGAGGCACAGTATACTAACCTTGAAAAAAGGCATAGCAAAATTAATTTAAAATGGGTGGCGACACTATGGCTAGGCTTATAAATGCCCTAGGGCAGATAGCCTAGTATGAACCTATGAACCTATTTCTCAACAGCTCAGGCTAAAGTATATGGCCTTTAGCTTACTTCATTTGCTGATTCTTGCATACTGGGTGCAATCATTGAGTCGACCAATGATGATATACTACAGGAGGGGCTAACACAGACAAATGAATGGTGACAAAGCCACATGGTCTACAAGTAAATGCAAAAAAATGTGTCTTTATTTTGTCCTTCTGCAATGTGGAAGTTCCTGCTCATTACAGCATTGACAACAGTCCCACTATGCTGAAACCTAGTGATGCAAGACCTGGGAGCACACATAGATAGCAATCGCTACTTTGATCACCAAGTGTCCACACTGGTATTGAAAGCCTATGTTGTGCACATAGGTAGGTTCATAGGTAGGTAGTAGGCTATCTGCCCTAGGGCCTATACAAGCCTAACCAAAAAGGTACCCTGGCTTTCGCCACTGAAGAAAATTATTTTCCTGTGCCCCGTCGAGCAGAGCCACAGAGGTGATCCCCGGGGTAAATTTCCTATTTACCATCCAGTCATCAAGATTTTTCTTGAAGAGTGCTAATGAGGAGCTTTGTTTGATATATATATAGGTAGTTTCTTCCAGAGTATGAGAAGTCTCTGGGACAGGAATCTATCTCTCCAGCATGTTCTGTTTATTGTGGTGACAAGGTTTAGGTCCACAGAGTGTGTAGCTCAGAGTGATTGGGATTTCTTTAAGTGGAGCATGTCCAACAGCTCTGGGTTTGACATAGCTTTGTATGTTAGGCAGAGATCATCTCTGAGTAGGTGATATGTGACGGAATAAAGCTGGAGTTTTTTGAGACAGTCTGTGTAGGGCATCTGTTTGAGGTCAGTAATCCTCTTTGTGAGGTATTTCTGTGGCCTTTCCAGTTGTTGTAGATGCCTTGTGAGGTACATACCAAAAGGAGCGTTGTTCTCTATAATGAGTCTAATGAGTGATGAGTAGAGGGGAACAATGACCTCTTTTTTCCTGGATGAGAAACCTTTTGTGATGAGGTGTGCCACATAGAAGGATTTCCTGACTACTGTGGCGATGTGATTATCAAAGGAGAGACTACTGTCCACCTGTGTCCCAAGGTCTCTTATCACATTTTCAGTGTTAAGTAGACTACCACCCATGTTGTAGCTCATGGGTACAGAGGTTTTACCAAAGGAGATGACAATGCACTTTTTGGCATTGAGCTTGAGGCCATGGCTTTGACACCAGGCATCTGTCTCAGTGAGGCCCTTTTGTAGGATGTCTGCATCATTAGGAGTTTTAGTTATGACTCCTAGTTTGCAGTCATCTGTGAACTTCATTGGCCAAAGACCTTCTGTGTTATCCTGTACTTCAGAAAAGTAGATACCAAACAGGAGATAATCCTGGAATGAACCCTGTGGTACTCCACTTGTCACTGGTCTTAAGTCAGATTTGGAGTCTGCTACTTTCACAGTGTGGATTCTATCAGTGAGCCAGTTGGCAACCCATCTTATGACATAGGGATTTATACCTAGTTTAGTAAGTTTATCTATAATTCCAGAGTGGGGGATGGTGTCAAAAGCCTTGGCAGAATATAGATAGGCCATGTGAACCATCTTACCCTCGTCTACAGCTTTGGTGACTGCTTCAAAGAAGTCACTCAGGTTTAGGAGATATGATCTGCCTTTTACAAACCCGAACTGGGTGGGGTCCAGAGATTGGAGATTACCAATGTCTTTGTTTATAAGTTCCATGATGATACATTCCTTGGCCTTGCAGACCAGACTCGTTCGGCTAATGGGGCGGTAGTTCCCGGGGTCCGTGGTTGCTCCCCCTTTGTGGAGTGGGATACCCTTCACTGTGCACCATTAAGTGGGCACAAAGCCTGAGGTGAGGCTATGATTGAACATGGTGCTTAGGTGGAGTGCCAGTTCATTTTGTAGTTCATACAGAACGCAGCCTGGGATGTTGTCAGGTCCCATCGATGCTGTGTTCTTGGCTTTGGAGAGTGCGTTTTTTTACCTGTGCAGCTGTGATTACAGGAACTTTGCATTCTTCTGGTATAGAGATGGGCCCTTTAGGGGGTAGGGGGTAAAGTTAGCACTGAACCTATCTGCCAGGATGTTGGCAATATCAGTTGGTTCTGTATAGTTAGTGCCATTGTGCTGTAACTCTGAGCAGATCTGAGTGTTGCCATTGAGATTCTTGGCATAGCTATAGAATTGGTTGTCTTTAGAAATCAGTGGTGATTTTGTTTTCATAACTAGCTTTGGAGGATTTTATGAGGTATCTCAGCTTCTTACTGAGGCTGACCAGGGAGTTCTTCCAGTCATGGGATTTTGCTCTTTTTTTTCAATAGTTTCTTTCTTCTGTTGTAGAGTTTGTTTATGGCAGGGGACCACCAGATTGGCTTCCTTTATTTGGAGAATAGCATCTTGGTTCTGTTAGGGATAGCACAATCCATGCACTCGTGTAAGTGCTTACAAAGTGCATTTGTGTAGGATTCAGCAATTGTACCTCTATTGTCCGTCTGCATGGGTGTTGTGAATTTTGCCACTTCTGTCTTAAGTAGCGTGAAGTTGGCTTTGGAGAAATTTTTACGGTGGTTTGCCTAATGGGGGCAGGATGTGGATGTCTAGGCTGATTAACTTGTGGTCGGAGCTGACCAATGAGGAATTGACCTCTGGTGTGGAACACCGGTTACCCATGTTGGTAATGACCAGGTCTAGGATATTACTGCCCCTGGTGGGGGTGTGGATAAGTTGATCCAAGCTGTTGGAATTTATGAATTCCAGAAAACGTTGAGCAAAAGAGTTGGTACATGAGTAGTTTTCCCAGTTAATGGTGGTGAAGTTGAAATCACCCATTATTAGTGTGTTGGGTTGTACCCTAATATTTTCCAGTGTATCAAGGAATGAGGAGTGGGAATCCTGGGGCATGGTGGGGGATCTGTAGCAATTTACAATTTGGATTGCGGTATTGCCCAGAGTTAGTTGCACTTAGATAATCTCATATGCATTATGCTGACCAACTAGCCTGGAGGTGTGGATATCCTTAATGAATATGGACATGCCTCCACCTTTAGTGTTTTGGTCCAGGTTAGGTGTCCGAAAGGTGTGGTATGAATTATAGCCTGGTAATCCAGGGGTGATCTCTGGAGCCTTGAACCAGGTCTCTGTCATTGCACAATGTTGATGTTCTCCATTTTAAGGAGTGCCTCGAGTGAATGCATTTTGAGGTTTAGACTTCTAGCATTGATTAGCATTACCCTAAGATTTTGCTTGCTTGTACTTGTTACAGTGGTGAATTTGTCATTTGAAACTTTCCTAAAAAAGGCAATATAGGGGTGGCACGAGCCTTAGCCAATATCCGGAATCCCAAGGGCGACAGGTGCAGGCCATCTCTGGCAAAGCATCGTGGTCTGAAAATCATGTCATCCCAGGCAGGCAGACAGATACTGGATTCCTTTAGAATGACACCAGAAGCTTAGCTAATTGTTGAAGTCAATCATTTTGTCCTTATACCGTGGTATCATTCTGGGTGATGGCAGGATGCTACTCAGGGCTAGGGTCATACCTGCCTGGGCTACAAGATCGGACAGCTCCTCCATGTCTCTTTTCATGTAGTCCAGGGCGGTATGTCTCAGGTCATTCACACCAACATGGACAATGACAGAGTCATATTTGTACTTGTTGTGGAGTGACCTGAGTGTGTGCATTATGTGGCGGATCCTGGCACCCTACACACAGCAGACAGTAACTTTCTCCTTGTTTAGCCTGGTGAGTGGAACATCAGTGTGCCTGACTATAGAGTCACCTATGACTAGAGTGTTGGGTACATGTTATGCCTTATGGGCTGTTGTTGAGTGGCAAACTGAGTTTGTGGGCTATATGTCATATGTTGCATGTGTTTCTGCTTTGGAGGTCTCTGTTGCTTGAGCAGATTTTTATTGAGAGCCTCTGTGAATGTAGGTGTGTGTTTTGTGTTGCTATGTGTGTGTTTTGGTGGTGTAGGTTTTGAGGGACTATGTGATGAGCGTGGTGTGGTGCAAGTGTTTACCTTCTCCTCTTGACTGTCTAGTCCAGTCTTGGGTGAAGACAGCTTTACTTCCAGTTTGCCTATATAAGTGCATCTCTCACAGGTTGTAGTGTGGGTGGTAGGAAGAGAGAGTTGTCTGTGTACATAAGGCAATTGCTGCATTGCCCCAAGATGCCCAGATTCATCAGGTACACAGGAGAAGACACTGGGAGCTGACCCTTAGACATGCCTGGATAGGTGCTTATTTATTAAGTACAGCTGCCAACTGCCTGAGGGTCTGATGTCTCCTCGTGACATTCTGAATATGTTCGAATGTGGATGTCGAGGTGATGAGTTTCAACATTCTTTAAAAGTGACACTGCCAAATTTGTCAGTTCAAACAAGTGAATAGATATATTTGTGACTTTCAACATGTTGATAGTAAAAACTATATATATGATATATACATATATGTGTGTGTGTGTGTGTGTATGTATATATATATATATATATATATATATATATATATATATATATATATATATATATATATATATGGGTTCCCTTCAGAAGCACGAAATACTGAAATCTCGAATTTCAGTACCTCGATTTTCAAGAAGCCGAATCCACAGAACAACGAAAGTTCAGAAGCGCAAAATTCAAAACCACGAATAACGGAGGTTTTGAACTCCGCACTTCTAAACTTCTGCTGTGGTCATGTATTCAGGTAAGCGTGTGTGTGTGTTAAGGGGTTTGGGTAGGGGCTGTGGTGTGTGTCAGTGTGTTTTGTTGCTGTAATGTGTGTATGTGAGGAGAATGTAGCTTGTGTGGTTGTGTTTTGTGTGTGTTTGTATGATAGTGCGACCTTGGAGTAAGAATATTTAAGTAGGGGGGTGGGGGGACGCAGATTGTGTGCGTTTGTGTGGAGAATGGTGTCCAGATTCATCAGATAGACAGGAGAATACACTGGGAGCTGACCCTTAGACATGCCTGGATAGGTGCTTATTTATTAAGTACAAAAAAATGTTTTCTTCTAGACTAATGAGGAAATTTGAATGCTGTAATAATTTGTTGCTTATTTAGTGCTTACAATGAGTTCTGAACAAGTGCTGATCTCAAAGAAACAGATTTGAGTGCTAAAACTAAAAACTGGTTAGTTCTAAGGGTAATTTTGAAAAGCAGATTTTATGGCACCATGAACAGTTTAACCCTAGCTAAGCAGTGATGCATAAAGTGTATATATATATATATATATATATATATATATATATATATATATATATATATATTTTAATATATAACAATAGCAAATGAGTAAACTGATTTAAACAAATTAACCAATAAAAAGCTAAAAATTGAGCCTCGTTCCAGCAGTCTTCGATCAGACAAGTGCTAACTGCACACTCCTGCCACTAGGGTGCATGGGAACCTTCTCCAGAAAAAGATAGTCTGGATTAGTGCTCAAGTTATACAAACAACGCTAGATTCAGCAGGTCTGAATTTAGTTTATGCTACAGCAAACAAGGCGTGCCAATTTAGGAAAGAAACAGTTCAGATAAGCAGGCACAATAAGCCTTTAACCAGAAACTCCCAGCTCAGACGGGCAGAATCCACCCTCTCCTCCCACAAGAGTTCAGACCAAACCTTCTTAGTGTAAAATAACTGGCCCAAAGCCCAAGTGCTTAAACCAGAACTAATACACTCTTAGAATAACAGACACTAAGCCTTCAATCAGCAATTCCCAACTTAGAAAGATGTAAGCTACCTGTCCTGCCACAACAGTGCAGACCACAAACCTTCTTAATGTAAAACAACTGGTCTGAAGTCTACGTTCTTCAGCCAAAGGCTTAGAATAACAGTTACAATTTAATCAGACTACTAACAAACAGTAATAAATGCAGCAGAATAAATGCAATTAAGTAGGAAAAAACACAAATACAGTAAAAGCAGATGAATAAAGTGGAATTTTTTATATAACAATAGAAAATGAGCAAACCGATTTAAACAAATTACCCAATTAACCAGTAAAAAAGCTCAAAACTGAGCCCTGTGCCAACAGTCTTCAATCAGACAAGTTCTAACTGGACACTAGGGTGTGGGGAACCTTCTCCAAACAAGATGGCCTGGATTAGTGCTTAAGTTATACAAACAAAACTAGATTCAGCATGCCTGAATCTTGTCTATGCTACAACAAACAAGGTGCACCAATTTTAGAAAGAAACTGTTCAAATAAGCAGCCACAATAATCCTTTAACCAGAAATTCCCAGCTCAGAAGGGCAGAATGTAACCTCTCCTCCCACAACAGTGCAGACCAAAACCTTCTTAGTGTAAAATAACTGGCCTGAAGCACAAGTGCTTAAAACAGAAGTAATACACTTTTAAAATAACAGACACCGAACCTTCAATCAGCATCATAAGTCATGCTATCATATTCAGCTCTGAAGATTATACTACAGCATTGTACTTGAACCTTATCAGAAAACTAGTAGTAGTAGAGTATAATGCTTCCTTTGCATGCACCTCATGAGACACATGCAGCAGCTGGAGAGAACACAGGGGTTTTTCACCAAAAAACATAGGGCCTACAAACCATGCCATAATGTATGTGAATAAATTAAAATCCATGTCACTGTAATCTCTATCATATAAGATGACGTGACTTCTGCCTGACCTCTAGGCCAGTCTCTGACACTGTCCTGGTAGGAATAGTGCACATCCACAAATCAGATATAGCTGATGACATCAGCAGTGTCTGGTGAGGGGAATATGTTAATAACATTGCCACACATGTTGGTGTAGAAGGCTCTCTGTAATGGCAAGCAAGTGCACAAACATTTACACACACATACCCCAGATGTCTGCAGTGAGAGCAGAACCCCTACCTATCTAAGTACACATACTACAGAATTCTGTATTTAAGGCAAGTGCCACAGCTCAAGTCTGACTTGCAGTTTCTCAGACAATACTTTATAGATGATAACATCAGCAAAGTCTGGTGAAAAGAATATGGTAATAACAGTGTTCCACATAATGTGTAAAAGGCTCTCTAATGCCAAGCAAGTGCACAAACACATACACACACACAGACACACACACACACACACACACACACACACACACACACACACACACACACACACACACACACACTCTCACACACACACACACACATGCACACACACACACACACACACACACACACACACACACACACACACACACACACACACACACACACACACACACACACACACACCAGTGACTGCAGTAAGAACAGACCCCACCTACATATCTAAGTAACAAACTACAAAACTCTGTATTTAAGGCAAGCACCACAGCACAGGTATGACTTTTACAAGGCTGTAGGACAACTGTTAGTGGATGACATCAGCAGTGGATGTTGGAGAGAAAATGTTGAGAGGCCTGCATGAAATGGATGTGTAGGCATGTGCAAGCGTCAAAATACTGTCAATCCATCAGATTGGAGTGGTAACTGTAGTATACACACTTATGGTCTTCTGGCTATATAGACACACACACACACACACACACACACACACACACACACACACACACACACACACACACACACACACACACACACCAGTTGACTGCAGTGAGAACAGAATCCCCTACCTATCTAAGTATACAGACTACCAAGTTCAGTACTTTACTCAAGCACCACAGAACAAGTCTGACTTTTACAAGGCTGCAGGACATCTTATAGTGGATGACATCAGCAGTAGATGTTGGAGAGAAGATGTTGGGAGACCTGCATGAAATGGATGTGTCAGCATGTGCAAGTGCCAAAATACTGTCAATCCATGAGATTAGAATGGTAAATGTAGAATACACACTTATGCTCTTCTGGCTAGATGGACACACACTCACATACCCATTTGACTGCAGTCAGAACAGAGCCCACTACCTATATAAGTATACAGACTACAGAGCTCAGTAGTATATGCAAGTGCCAAGGCACAAGTTTGACTTTTCCAAGGCTACAGGAAAACTTATGGTGGATGACACCAGCAGTGGATGTTGGAGAGATATTGGGGGGCTTGCATAGGTTCATAGGTTCATAGGAGCTTACTAGGGTAATGGCCCTAGGACCTTTATAAGCCGAGCTATGTAAAAACCTGTGCACCCTTATTGACCATAGCTAGTCATTATTAGCAGAGCAATTTTGTGATAAGCACTGACTCCCCCTGTCCATGAGTGACATAGGTGTCACCCATCCAGTTGTCAAGGTTGCACTTGAATAGGGTCATTGAGGAGCTCTGTTTCACATGCAGTGGTTGCCTATTCCAGAGGAGCAGCAATTGCTGGGAGATATATCTGTCTCTCCAGCATGTTCTGTTTATGTCACAGGCTAGGTTGAGATCTCTGGAGCAAGTTATTCTTGTCCCATTTGATTTGCGGATGTCTAACATTTCCATTAGGACAAGTTCCAAGACTGTTCTGTAGGCCAGGTACAGGTCACCTCTCAGCAACCTGTATGGTACTGAGTACATTGACAGGGCTTTCAGTCTTTTCATGTATGTCATGTTTTGGAGGCCCTGGAGTATCTTGATTAGAAACCTCAGTGGTCTCTCCAGTTGCTGCAGGTGTCTGGTAAGGTACATTCAGAAGGGAGCATTGTACTCAATTAGTTGTCAGATAAGGGTGGCATACAGCAAAGCTATGACTTCCCTGGTCTTGGATATGATGGCCTTATTTATGAGGTGCACAATGTAGAATGTTTTTCTTATCACTATGGACACATAGTGATCGAAGTTTAGATTGCTATCAACCTGTGTTCCCAAGTCTCGCACCATGAAGTTTTTGCTTAGAGGGGTGCTATGTATATCATAATTAGCAGGGGCTACTTCTTTGCCAAAGTGGACAATGAGGAATTTTTTTTTGTTAGGTTTCAGTCCATGAGTTTGGCACAGGGACCTGGGAACCCAGGTTGACAGTAGCCTTTCATTCGACACTCATATTGCTAAAGTAGTTAGGAAGACCTTCTACACTGCCCACCTTATCATGAAGGGATTCACATCTAGATCAAGGGAGGTCATAGTCTCCCTATACTCATCACTCATCAGACCAATGATTGAGTACAATTACCCATTCGGAATGTATCTGACCCGACACTTGCAGCAGCTGGAGAGGCCACAAAAGTTCCTCACCAAAAGGATAAAGGGTCTCAAAAATCTGTCTTATGCTGCCCGACTGAAAGAACTCCAGTTATATTCAGTTGCTTACTGCTTGCTCAGAGGCGACCTGTGCCTGATGTACAAGGCCATGTCAAACCCAGATTTGATGAACATGCTTCATCTCAAAAAATCTAGATCCCTCAGAGCCACAAGGGCGGGAGACTTAAACCTCGACACGGCTATTAATAGGATGTGCTGGAGGGATAGATTCATCACCCAAAGACTCCCTATGCTGTGGAACAAAATCCCGGTTTATGTGAGGCAGAGCACCTCGCTGGCCTTGTTCAAGAGGAATCTTGACCAATGGATGGGAGATCGCAGATACACCCCAGGGGTTACCTCAGTGTCACTGCTCGACAGAGGCACAGCAAAATAATGGGCATAGTTTCTCCAAACTAAAGGGGTGGCATAAGCCACAAAACTATGGGCTAGGCTTGTAAATGCCCTCGGGCAGATAGCCTAGTATGAACCTATGAACCTATGAACCTATGAACCTATGAACTAATCAATTGTCTGTGTCAGCCCTTTCTGTAATAGTTTCATAGTTTCATAGTTTAGTACTAGGCTATCTGCCCTGTGGCATTTGTAAGCCTAGCCATAGTGATGTGGCTTTTGCCACCCCATGAAATGGTACAAAAATGTACAGAATAAATTTAGAATACTGTGCCTCTGTCTAGTAGTGACACAATGAAGGTCCCCTTATATAATAGAATTAGTTTACTGTGCCCCTGTCTAGCAGTGACACAGATGTGACCCCTGGGGTAAACTTACGATCTCCCATCCACTCATCAAGATTTCTCTTGAAGAGAGTCAGTGAGGGTCTCTGCCTAATATGAACTGGGATCTTGTTCCAAAGCATGGGAAGCCTCTGGGTTATGAATCTATCCCTCCAGCATGTCCTATTCATACTTGTGCTGAGGTTTAAGTTTTTAGCTCTCGTGGTCCTGATGGATTTGGATTTTTTGAGGTGAAGCATGTCCATCAGATCCTGACTGGACATGGTCTTGTACGTCAGGCAGAGATCACCTCTGAGCAGGCGTTATGCTACTGAATAGAGCTGAAGTTTCTTTAGTCTGGCAGAATAAGACATATGTTGGAGACCCTTGATCCTCTTGGTGAGGTACTTTTGTAGTCTCTCCAGCTGTTGCAAATGCCAGGTGAGGTACATACCAAATGGGGCATTGTACTCAATCATGGGTCTGATGAGGGAGGAGTATAGGGGTACAATGACATCCTTGGATCTGGATGTGAATCCCTTCATGATGAGGTGTGCAAGGTAGAATGTTTTTCTAACACGAGCGGTCGCTGTTGACTTAGGTCCCTAAGTCTCTGATTACTTTTTCCGTACTCAGTGGGTTGCTGTCTATGTGATAATTTGTGGGTACTTTGTTTTTCCCAAAGGGGATGACTATACATTTTTTGGCATTTAGTTTAAGGCCGTGACTCTGTCACCAGTTGTCCATTTCTGTGAGGCCTTTTTGTAGGATGTATGTATCCGCTGGTGTATCGACTATGGCGCCTAGTTTGCAGTCATCTGCGAACTTTGTCAGCCACAACCCTCCCATGTTTGCTTTAACATCTGAGAAATAAATGCTGAACAAGAGGCCACTGTTAAAATTGTTGGGAAACTTTATATGATTGCACCCAGTTTACAGTTCTCTACAAACCTGGTAGGTCACAGGTCATCTACCTTTGCCCTGACTTAATAAAAATAGTTTCCAAACAGTAGAGGGCCTAGCACTGATCCTTGTGATACTTCACTGGTAACTGGTCTACTGGTAGAGGTGGAATTCCCAACATTGACAGTATGTCTTCTGTCAGTGATCCAGTTGGCTATCCATCTAGTAATGTATGGGTTGATCCCCAGATGGGAGAGTTTTACTATGATACCTGGATGTGGGATTGTGTCAAAAGCCTTGGCTAAATCAAGATATTTGGTATGTACTGTTTTTTCTCATCCAGAGCTTTGGTGACATTCTCAAAGAAGTCCACTAGGTTTAATAAGCAAGATCTACCCTTGACAAAACCAAACTGGGTTGGGTCAAGAGTTTTGAAGGTTGACTATGTCCTTGTGAATAAGGTCCATGATGATTCTTTCCATAGCCTTTCAGCTCAGGCTGTTTAGACTTATGGGTTGATAGTTCCCAGGGTCAGTTGATGGATGTGTAGACGTGTTCAACTGTGAAGATAATTCTAGTTCTGCATGTTACCAGATTGATGTCCATTGCATATCACACAACATTAATTTTTAATTTATGTAGTGTAGTTGATATATTTGTGAATAAGTACTGAGAGACCAGGGTTGCAGTCCATGGGGGGGAGACAACATATGGCTGCATTGTAAATATGTGACATCTTAGATAGGGCCTTCAGTTTGATATGTTACCACATATAGTTTCATGGCATAAAGAGTAAATGTACAGTAAACATGACTAATACATGCTAATAGTGACTTTACAGAGTGCAGTGGCAAGCATCGGGTTTGTGTTATGGTTGGCAAAGTGCTTGTGCATATGAGATAACATTTCCATTATTTTACCTATTTGCATTTAGTTAAGCAGTGTGCAAACACAACCCGCATTGCTAAAATTCTAAGAGTTAGTACTGAGTCTATGAAACACACCTGCTGCTTAGCTGACTCTGTTGCAATAGGTGTAAATGCATAGATGCATTTCTTTTTGAACCCAGTTGATACTGAGTTTGAATTCGGGTATATCTAATACTTTAAACAGTGATAATGCAATTACCTCAATTCTCTATAGTACATGTGTTGCTAACCACAGCATTGTAGGGCCACTCACTGTTACTTGCCGAATTCTGTGCAAATACAGAGGCCAAAAAATGAAGGGATCTATTGCTTTTCCTGGTATTTATGTGTGCTGTGTGTGATTCTATTTTTTGACCAGATTATAAGTGTAAAAATGGGGTAGATAGTTAAGTGGTGAAATGGGGAACAAGCAGGGGGAAGAACAAAGGGAAAACAATGCAGGAATGTGCAGGAGGGAGGTAGGAAAGAACCATAGCTATCCTTTTCTTCAGCAGTGAAAACTGGAAATATGTGCAAAATATTAGCTGAATTTGGACTGTCAACTCCAGAAAGAGGGGTGACAATGACATAATCATGTTGTATAGACAATCGCACCAAATTAAGTGTGTCAAGAAGACAGATGTGTGAATGGAGAGCTATGCATAGGCCAATATTTTATTGTGAGACAGGTACGCTGTTTCAGGAAGAGAAGAATGCTGGGTAAGGGACATAGGTATTTCTGGGTCAGGTAATTTGGGTAGGTGAGGAAGCAAATGAAAACAAATAAGACAAACAAGACAAGAGATAGGATGGTGAGTGACACTAAAGATTGGGAGACACCATGATTGGGGTGATGGAGGGGATAACACAGGCTCATGCCCATCAACCATGGAGGCAGTGAGAATCTAGTCATCACCCAATGGACTGTCATCACTGTCCCCTTACTCCACTGGTAGCTGGAGTGCTTGTTATGTCCTCTTCCTATGTACCATGAGGGAGAGCAGCCTCTCCATCCAGCATACATCAATGGTGGGCTGCACAACCCTGTGCACCAACCCTGGCATCTCTTGGCAGGTAATGAAATCCCCACCACCACCACTGCTCTCAGAAGGTACCACAGCACCAGCTGCTGGGCAGTACTACCTGACAGGGCAGGTAGTGCAGGAACAGCAGAGGCGGTGCTGCCAGGTTGGGTGCCAGATGTGATGGTCATTATTGCTGGAGCCAGTGAAGCGGGAGCAGGTTGATGCACTGGGGCTGGCCTACTTCACTGTGCTGTGAAGCATTTAGTGACTTGGTACAGATGGATGACATGGAGACATTTTGATGACACATAATAGAAAATAAAAAAGATTGATAAGGGTTGGGATGAGAGAAAAAAAAGATAAAATTAGTACCATCATATGTGACATACAATGCATTAACACAATTATACAACTATTTTATATGAAGTATTACATTTAAATATGCAGCCTGACAACTACATACTATAACTACAGACTGGTGAAAGTAATCCTTGAAATTTGCATATATTGCACATATGCTTGGTCCAGTTGTATAGGTTACAGTTAACAGCATGACATTTATATAGAGTTTAAGTTAATGTAATATTATTAAAGAAATGCAGTATTGTATAGTTGTTACTTGTGATATTTGAACCCACAATCTCTGACTACAATCTTATACTTGACTCCTAAAGTTACTTTGTGCTACAGACTAATGCATGCATACTTGCTTTTGCAGTTAGGATATGCATGCTCAATTTGCTACAACTGTATAAAAAACCCAAAATCTATCTTTAACTTTAAAAGCTACAATAATACTTCTCTTGTGCTGCATACATATGGCGTGCTTCCCTCAGTCTCTCCATTCAATCAGCATGAGCCCGTCTATTGAATTCTCTTTTGGCATTAGCTGTAGAAAGAACAGAAAAGAACAGAAGAGCATTATGCATACCACTCTTGCCTATTACTCTCTATTTTCATAATTATACAGTTGTGGGATGTCAGCAGTTTGAAATTCATTCAACCACTGGTTGAGGGTATCCTTTTGCACCTTTGTAGGTCATTAAAATGATACTTATACTGTTCTCCAGTGCATGGGATGCCAGTAGCAGTGAATACTGCCTGAGCCAAACTACTCCAACCATCAGACTTGTACCGGGAGCTAGAATAGTCCCCCTGCAGAAGCCTTTGGGTATGGCACTTTACCAGGAGTCAAGTGAATATCCTGGACTGCTGGACACCCCACCTCTGTGCTCTAAACTGGGCATCTTCTCCTCTATCTTCAGACATGTCTAACAAAGTAGATCAATGGCAATTAATGCTTTCCCACCAATTCCTGTTATCACTTTTACTGGTAGTGTGCAAACTCAAGTAACGATGCCAACCACATTTGCACAATGTTGAGCAGAGAGCAGCAGTGCCAAGCAAGAAGGAAAAATATTTTAAATTGGAAGGTTAATCTGACACTTGACCTTAGATTGAGGGGTGTTTGCTGTTGTAGCTTGGAAATATATATTGAAAATTGAAAGGTACATCTTAGTTGAATTAAGTTTGCAGACATGCACTTGGAGCATAAATGTGATGACCTGACATTTGTTTTTGGCTTTTTACACTGGTAAAATTGATTTTTAAAGTGTGGGATTCAAACCTAGTCATAAAGGGCAAAACATTTTCTTCCACAGCAGTGATTGTTCAACTTTGCCACAGAAGAAGTGCTGCTCGCACATAGTTAGAAATAGTTCATAACTATAGTTGACAGTTTGAAGTCTTATAAGTGACAGTGAATATAATGGGAAATGTAACAACAGTAAAAATATATGGAATATCCTGTATTAGAACCCAGGACCATGTGTATGGTAGCCCTACATTTACACATGTTGCCACAAGAATGTTGAACGAACACTTGTTTGTTTTTCAGTTCATTGCTATAAACTGCACTGTCACAACAGTAAAAATAGGTTGCATACCCTGTACTAGAACCCAGGACTATCTGTATTTCAGTCTTACACTTACACCTGCTGCCACAGGACAAGTTAGATGTTAATTCCATAATTTCCCACTCATTCTTAAGTTCTTGGTGTTAACTGCAGTGCAACACTACAGTGCAACACTGCTTAGCGTTTTTGTGTGGTGCCCAACAGAATTAATTGAATGCATCCATTTTCAATGATCAACTGTCTACATCCTGTCTGCAGGTGTTTGATGACTGCAGGCATTGGGGAGCCTTGCTAACCACCATGCAGGAATGTTGAGCAATGTAAAGCAAAACTTACAAGATTGCATCCTTTTTGACCTTTACACATTTACAGATGCCCTGCAGGTGTTCTGTCTGCTTCCTCTGTGGGCCACTAGTCTGGGACTGCACACTACTAAGCATCATGCAAATGAGATAAACACAGTCAAACCTGACATTCATTTTCTCAGTTTCCCTGCACTGAGCTGTGCACTGTACAATCACTGGCAAAAGAAAGGAAAGGGAAAAGTAGTTGAAATTAAGAAAATTAATCTATGAAATAAACACTACAAAATGTCTGTTAGTACACATGGAATATTTCTACATAAGTCTGGATTTGAACGCTCACTCCAGTGAACCTTCAGAACACAATAAGGGTGCCTTATCCCTCTTTGCCACACAAACAGCTTTGCAGCAGAAAGCTGAAATCTTTCTGCATACAACCAACTGCAACATCATCCACAGTACTAAAAAAGCACATAACAGTTATTTGTATGTGTATTAATTTCATATGTAGTGCACCAAGTGATCACTCAACCAATTGTGACTATTGCTTGCAAAAATGCAGCTCTGTCTTACCTCTCTGTTTGTTGCTCATTTTTGCCTTATCTGACCAGTAATTTGAGACATGCAGTTTGTAAGGCATTCTATATCATTGTCCTCAAAATGTGTGAGGATATTAAATGGCAATAATATACAGTTGTCAAGAAATGAATGGGAGGTTAGTTGTTAATGAACAGAACCTGTGAATTGTGTGCTGCTTGCTTATATTTCCAACTTTGATAAAATTACTTCTATATACTTTGTAAGTCTAACCTGACACGCCGACTGGAGGTAAGGCAGACTGCATTACCGTTGTGTTTTCCTTCTCCCTACCTGTAATCATTCACAACTGCAATCCAACAGCAAAAAGCACTGAGGGAGTGCCTGCACTATTTTAACATCTGCTACACAGAGCCAAGTATTTGGGATTCAGCAATTCTAATGAGTTCCACAACCAAAAAAGTATTCCAGGGCAATTGCTTGCAAACTGCAAGAACCAAATAGTTAATTAGCCAGAACAGAAAGGAAGGCTTGACAATAACACTCAAGATAAAAACAGGCTTTATTAAGCAAATTTAGGAACATAAACACAGAAATTATACACCAGACGTATTTAATAAGGACATCCTCTTTGTAACTATTGACATAGTCAACTTATTTAGTGTTATACCTCATGACATTGGCCTTCAATGGTTTGAAGAAGCCTTGGCTACAAGTGGTGGTTTAACAAATAATGATTTTTGCTTTTGCATTGATCTAATGGACCTTGTTCTTAAAAATAACTATAGCTACTTTGAAGGAGAATTTTTTCACCAGTTGAAGGATGTTGCTATGGGGGCAAGTTGTGCCCCACCTATGCAAACATAGTGGGTACAACAGTGCTTTGATTATTACTTATGATGGGGGTGCTGGGTTGGCCAGAAACATTATAGAAAGAGAATGGAACAGATTTGCTAGTACATCAGACCTGCAGTATATATTTGATAAGCCTTTTAAGTGTATTTATAGAAGGGGACGCTGTATTAAAACCATTTTGGAGAATGGTACCCCTAGGACAGGTGTTTACCTTTCTAATAAAGGAGGCACATACAAGTGTGGTTATTGTGCCCAATGCCCTTATGTTAAAGTTGGAGAGATGGTTCATCTGAAAAGTAGAGACAAGCTTATTAAGACAAATGGTTTTGCTAATTGCAGTACTAATGGAATTATTTATTTAGCCTAGTGTGACAAATGTGAAGCATTCTATATAGGTAAAACTGAGAGAAAATTAAAGTCAAGAATGTATGAACACAGGTACAATATAAAAAAGATGAACAGTAACATTTCTCTGTATAAACATACTCTGAACTGTGCAGGAGCTAATTTTTATTTTTATGTAATAGAAATATTGCCCATTGATCCTGGGGGTGGCCCTTGGGAAGCACATCTAGAATACAGGGAACTGTACTGGCAACTAGTTCTTGAAGCTACTAGGTATCCTGGTTTGAGTGAGATGGTTTCATTGAAGCCAGTCTTAAAGCTTAGGTCAGCTAAACTTTAAATTATGTGACTGTCCAGCAGATGGTGCTGTTTAACATTTTGTGTTTTATATGTGGCTTTACAAGGGTTTAATATTTTTAAATATTTATTTTTTTGTTTACAAGTTTTTATAAACTGTAAATAATGTATGTTTTTTATAAGATTCCTGCTTGACCAACAAATGATTTTCCATGCACTTCTGTACTTATTGTGTTTCATTGTTTGTGTATATAGTTTTTTTGCACCGTTTTTAAAAGTATAACAGTTTGTTAATTGATTAATTGGGGATGTTTCTCTATATAAAGGAGTTTCAGAAGTTGGTATGCTCATCTGAAGAAGTTTTTGTGATGAAAACGCAGTGATACAGTTAATGCGTTCTGGATGTGTTTTATGTTTTTTAATATCGTGTGTGATCAATAAAACAGTGGATTTTATTCTGGTGAACCTTCCAGTGCCTTCTTTTCGGTTATCAGTTTACTTTTGGCACTTTTTCCACTTTCTTTGTTTATAGTAGAGTAGGTATTATTTTTTCCTCTGTTTGTTGCTTATTATCACAGCTGATCCTGACAGTGGAACTGAGAGACTTCTACCACTTGATGTCAGAGTATCAGCAAACTCTGATGATGATAGTGGCCAAACAGAGGCACAGTTGGGAGGTGCAGAGGTTGAATCTGACACTGAGGTGGTTATACAGCCAACCCCTGAAATTCCATTGGGCACAACCAGTAGGCCTACAGCTACCTATACCAATGAGCCCTCAGATATTGGACAGGTGGTAGGTGAGACAATCAATCAGGGAAGTATGGTTACTGTGGCTTCAGTGCCTGTTGAATCTAGCCATAACCAAAGTGTGGGTGAGATGCCAAACAGGAGGGTTGTTAGGGGTGCTCATAGAAAGACTGCTGTCCATCTTCCACCTGATCCAGGTTTCTCTTCCCCTGCCACTCAACATATGTTTAGGGCCATCATGGAGGCACAGGCATGTTCCCATAGGTCCTCCAAAAAATGCTTAGGGTTGTAGATGTAGCACAGGCTGACATGCATGACTGCCTCCATCGTGTTGCCGATTCAATGGATTGGATGAATGACATGTTGGAATGGGCAGTGTTTATAATGGAATGCCTGCTGGGAGGGGAATGGCATCCTTGTGGGCATAGGTCAGCCACATCATCTGCTGTAAGCCGATGTGGCCATGCCCAATCATGCTCCTATAGTGGCAGAACTTTCACTGCTCCATTAGTGGTTGAGCTGTCCACACCCAGACATGGTAGTGTGTGTGTGTGTGTGTGTGTGTGTGTGTGTGTGTGTGTGTGTGTGTGTGTGTGTGTGTGTGTGTGTGCGTGTGTGTGTGTGTGTATACATAGATAGACAGATAGATATATGGGTTTATTACTTTTGATCAAAATGCTCAAAAGTTGACATCTGTCTCAGTGGCCCACTTTGGTCAACAGAAACAGATGATCAACAATCCCATTTAGGGAGTGAGTATGCCCTTTCCCCAGAGATTGTGGGATCTCAGAGTTAGTATATATAATTAGCAGAGGATATGGGATATGTTTGTCCTCCTGCAAAAACTTGATTTTTTGTATGCTCCAAGGTTAGTCCTTGGAGCATAGTAGCCTGTTGACATTTTGTTCAATGACATTTTTGTCAGTTCAATGTAGAACACTACACCCAGATAGATGGATAATACTTAATTCTGGTATCCAAGAGTAGTTATGGTGTAAGACTAAAGTAAACAGAAGCATCATCATACAAGCCATTCTCTTTGGATATGATACTTGGTTTCCTTATTTTATTGAGAGCTGACAATGTGTTAATTATTTGTCTAGGAATAAAACGGACAGCATGAAGTCTGAGTTTAATATTAATATTTTAGCTATAAATACATTTTCCATTTAGGCTGCATTTTTGCAGGCACAGTGTTTTGGCTACAATAGCTTGTATTGTACTTACTGCAGATGAGTAAGGGAATGACTTGTTAATGAGTTGCTTACTGTGGTGCAGGGTTTGATTCCCTTAGCATTTGTTTTTTTTTTGTGTGACTCAGACCAAGTAATTTCACCAGACAATGTTCCTAGGCCACTCCCAGGCTATTAGCAAATGTGTTACACATTTGTCGTTTGAATTCCTGCAGCCTTCACGTACCTATTGATTAGAACTTCACTTCATGCTATTTAACTATGAATCTCAGCAGGTCTCTTGCAGGGATGTAGCCAGGCATACTCTTTGTGCTCTACGGAGTACATTTTTTTCTGAGCATCATTGAAAAACATTGGGGCTTTATCAAGCCATATTATGTATATAATTGTCTAAATTAACACCTTTAACAACATGTATACAAGTTTGCTCACAGAATGGATTGCAAATAATTTTTGACTGAGCACCTGAAAATGTTACACTCAAGTTGTGGGAGTAGGGGGCAACAGGTTTTTAAATGCCAGGTGGATTAGGGGGTAGCAATAAGCATTTGAGAGTACAAAATAGAATTCACTGACTACAGCTCTGGTCTCTTGTAGCTTAATGGGTTGGCAGATTCATTCTCAATAAATGTGAGTTTCAAGGGAAGAGAAGTTTACCATTGCTCATAATGAACCTGTTTTCAATGTGACGATGTTTTTTTTAGGAAATGACTGTCAGAGTTTTTCCTATAAAATTTGAAATAAAAATTTTAAATTAAATCCAACTCTCATTGATTATTGTAAAAGTAAACAAAACAGTATGCACACTTAA
>NC_056745.1:1112798884-1112906384 GCF_019279795.1 Protopterus annectens | reverse complement strand
ACAACCCATTGAGTGATGTAGGGATTTATGTCCAGCTTAGTAAGTTTATCTATGATTCCAGAGTGGGGGATGGTGTTGAAGGCCTTGGCTAAGTCCAGATAGGCTGTGTGGACCATCTTACCCTCATCCACAGCTCTGGAGACTGATTCAAAGAAGTCAATCAGGTTCAGGAGACAAGATCGGCCATTCATAAACCCAAACTGGGTGGAGTCCAGTGTTTGAAGGTTTCCAGTGTCTTTATTTATAAGTTCCATGATAATGCATTCCATGCCCTTGCAGATCAGGCTCATCAGACTGATGGGATGGTAGTTCCCAGGATCCAAGGTGGATCCCCCCTTGTGGAGTGGGATAACTGTAGCTGTACACCACTCAGTAGGCACAAAGCCTGAGGTGAGGCTATGATTAAACATGACACTTAGGTGAGGTACTAGTTCATTTTGTAGTTCATGTAGTACACAGCCTGGGATGTCATCTGGTCCCATGGATGCTGTATTCTTAGCTTTGGAGAGTGCGGTTTCTACCTGTGTGGCCATGATTACCAGAATTTGGCAATCTTTTGGTATTGAGATGGGCCCTTTAGGGGGTGAGAGCGGGGTGAAGTTGGCACTAAATCGATTTGTCAGGATATTAGCAATATCCTTGGGATCAGTATATTTATTGCCATTCTATTGTAGCTCAGAGCAGATAGCATTGCCATTTAGATTCTTGACCTAACTATAGAATGCCTTGTGGTGGAATCTTTGGCAATTTTATTTTCATAACTAGCTTTGGAGGATTTTATGAGGGATCTCAGCCTCTTACTGAGGCTGGTAAGGGAGTTTTTTGCATCCTGGGATTTTCCTCTTTTCTGCAATAGTTTCTTCCTTCTGTTGTATAGTTTGTTTATGGCAGGGGACCACCAGATTGGCTTCCTTTTTTTGGAGGAGAGCATCTCTGTTCTATTTGGGATGGCACGATTCCTGCATGAGTGGATGTGCTCATACAGTGCCTTAGTGTAGGATTCAGCAGTCGAACTTTCAGCTCCCGTCTGCATGGGTGTCATGAAGTTTGTCACTTCTGACTTAAGTAGCATGAAGTTGGCTTTAGAGAAGTTTTTTACAGAGATTTCCTTACTGGGGGGTGGGGGTGGGATGTGGATGTCAAGGGTGATTTGCTTATGGTAAGACCTGACCAATGAGGGATTGACCACTGGTGTAGAGCATCTATCTCCCATGTTGGTAATGACCAGGTCTAGGATACTGGAGCCCCTGGTGGGACAATGGTTTATTTGATCCAGGGCATTGGAATTTATGAATTCCAAGAACCGTTGGGAAAAGGTGTTCGTACCCGAGTAGTTTTCCCATTTAATGGCAGAGTAGTTGAAATCACCCAGTATTAGGGTGTTTGGTTGTATCTTAATATTTTCCAGTAAGTTTAGAAAGGTGTAGTGAGAATCTTGGGGCATGGTGGGGGATGTGTAGCAAGCTACAGTTTGGATTGCAGTCTTACCTAGTGTTAGTTGCACCTGGAGAATTTCAGATGCATTGTGTTGGGCAACTAGCCTAGAGGTGTGAATCATACCTCTCAACCTGGAAACATCAAAAATCTGGACAAGGCCCATGAAAAATAGGTACAAATCTGTACGCTCATTAACATGTGATTTGCATATGTAATTATGTAACCCCACCCACTCCAATAGAATTGTGGGACACCAACTTTCAAAACGCAAACTGATGAACAGACAACCAACATATGGTACCAGAGTCCACCTGCAGCCATATCAATGTTCCATTACCTGGCTATTTCGCCTCATTTACCATAAACACTAAATGTATGCATACTGCTTTACTCAGCAAATGCTGGGTTCCCTACAAAAAGTTCTGCAAAGACTGAGGAAAGCTACTACAAACAAGAACACAATTGCCTGGCATGTGGACAAGCAGCAAATGAATTATCTGCTGGCAATTTAAACACTAATTCACTGTCCAGCCAGACAAATGTAGCAAATAATTTACAAAAGTGTGTAGCTCTTAATCACTAAAGATAAGTCACCTTTCGCACACCAAACCTTAAACCCCATTACGTCTGTTTCAATGTAACAGGGTACATTTTGCACTCATAACTATTATTTTCAGCTACTGTACTATATTCTCTTTCTAGAAACTTTCATACTTCAAATATGAAAATCAGCTTGCCTTGAGCTGGGCTAATCTGAATGAATGAATAAATAAATAGTTAAACTTATAAATCATGGAGAAAGTAAAGTGAGACAATAATTAAAAGTTACAATGTGAGCTAACAGGTTTTTCAGAGTTTCTGAAATAAGTCTCTCACACATCTACTTAATAAAAATAAACAGCAGCAACTTGGGTGGTTCAGCTAACATGTTAATGCAAAAGCAGATTAAATAACAGTTAAAGGAACAATGAAACACAAACGATAGCTTGATCATATGTGAGATACAGCCCAAAATGAATAAAACAGACACCAATTTTAAACCAAATGCTGGAATGCTTTAGCTTTCATTCCCAAATAAATGCAACAGTTGCTTCATCAGATTGATAAAGTCTTCAGTTTTCTTCCCCAAAATTCCAAAAATAAACAGGTACACCACCAATATAAGAAAATTCTGCATATCATGTGTCACAATAAAACTGCACAAACTCAAATTCCCAGGGCTTGTACAACTAAAACACAAAATGAAAAAAGCAACACATTTTATAGCACTGTGAATCTACTTCACTCACCACTATGAGCACTGAACCACATTGGAGCAATATGCAGAGGTAAGGCATCAGCTAGCGATCCTCTTGACCCAGGTACAAAACCCCATCCGTATGCTGGCTACCTCCCGTTTCCTGAAAACTGTTTCCATGACTGGAGCGTCTGGAGGTAGAGTCTGCTGCCGAGCCACCATCTCCTCGCTCTGGATCACTGGTCCCCTGGCCCGGATACAATCCAAATGGTACGCCAACTTTCCCATATCTGTCACAGAGCTCACAGACCAAACCCATAGGACCACCTGTGTCTGGACTGGTAGCGTAGTGCCCAAAATGAGAAGGGGTAGTAGGAACAGTTACAGCACTATCATCTGTGCATGTTGATACACCTGCAAATGGACCACCTTCCATCCAAAAGTTCAGAGAATATGTCCTGAAGTTCAGAGAATATGTCCTGAACTTCACACAAAATGATTATTTGGAAGGTAGAAACCGGCAATGTCAGATAGCGTGTTACTGCCTGGCTTGCCTGCGTACTCCTTCCCGCACTCAGCCAGCCGGAAATAATGACATGAGCTCCTTCAGCTCAATTCCGACTGGCTGGTAGCCCCGTCAGCTCAAAAAAATTAAACAAATTAAGCAAAAAAATGAAGGGGTGCCAATCAGTATGGTTGGGAGGTCTGGTGTGAATATCCTTGGTGAATATGGACACTCCTCCACCTTTAGTGTTTCGATCTTGGTTTGGTGGCCAAAAAGTGTGGTAAGAGTTGTAGCCTGGTATTGCAGGGGTGCTCTCTGGAGTCTTGAATCAGGTCTCAGTTACTGCACAGATATCGATGTTCTCCATTTTTAGGAGTGCCTCGAGAGATAGCATTTTGAGGTTTAGACTTCTAGCATTGAATAGCATTACCCTCAGATTTTGCATGCTTGTATCTGTTACAGTGGTGGTTTTGTCCTTTGAACCTTGCCTAAAAAAGGCACTATATGGGTGGCAAGAGCTTTAGCCAGTAACCAGAGTCCCAGGGGTGACAGGTGCAGACCATCTCTGGCAAAGCATCGTGGTTTGTCGATCATGTCATCCCAGGCAGACAGATAGTGGATCCCCTTTGAATGACACCAGAAGCTTAGCCAATTGTTGAAGTCAATCATTTTGTCCTTATACTGTGGTATCATTCTGGGCAAAGGCAGGATGCTACTCATGGCTATTACTTTCAGTAATAAACCAGTTTGCCAGAAAAAAAAAAGAAAAAAAAACTTCAGCAGTGTTTGTCACGGTAGACCCATTTCTCGTGCTGTGCATTACTGTTGGCTAATGCACAGTTTTGCTCTGTATTGCTTTCACAGAACTGACGCAAATTAAAACACTGGTCGCTGCTTTTCTATTTTTGCCTGAGGTTGTAAATCTGTATGGTTACATCCCGCTTTTACTACTGTTTGTGATTAAGAGAAAGAGAGAGAGTTTTTAACATCACTTCCCGTACTGAAATATGTTTTATGATATATCAGACAGTTGTCGACTGCATTGTATGGAATTATCTCAAGCATTTGACATTTTGTACTAGTACTCAACTGAAACATAAAGACTTCACCTCTGAAAAAGGTAAGCAAATTTCACAAATAATGTTGTGATGTAAGTAGTGTCTTTTACTAATGAAAAGATGCAGTAAGGAAAAGACTGGGACCTAATTGCCATATAATGAGAAACAGAACAAAGCAGTAGTTTGGCTTGACTTCACTTTAACAGAAATAAAAGCAGTGCAGCATCAAAACCATCTTCAGAATCTATATAGTATCTGTCTATTTTTGGTTTTCAGACACTGCTCTTTTTCAGGGCTCTTTTAGTACAGTCTTTATAGTGAAAGTCATTCAAAAAGGTGACCCACTATATCCTCAGTCTCTCTACAAGTAGTCAATAAACTTAAGAACAGTCTTTCAGTCTCACCCCAAGCAGTAAGGACTTCTCCTGTAAGGACAAATATCTCCATGGCATGACAATTTTACTTTGTGTAATAAGGACCACTACTAGACCATTTTCACTAATTGCATCTCTGTCTGTCTCTTCCTTAGAGCTATTTCTTTCCCACAGAGCTGTTTCTCACTCCCTGGCTAAATTTTACTCTTTCTAGGCTTCTGGTCTCCAAAACAAAGAGTAGAACCTTTCATTCTCTTTTTCTATGGCATTATTTACACTCACGGGGTCCAGACAGTTTGTCCCATTGCAACATTCCTTCCCCATCAGGAACATGCTTTGTACACACACACTAACACGCACGCACACACACACACACACACACACACACACACACACACACACATATATATATATATATATATATATATATATATATATGTATATGTATATATCTATCCTTGTACATATGTATGTATGTATATCAGAAAGCCATCATGAGTAAGTCCAAGTTTTTTCATAGGGTGGATTTTGCCATAAAAATAATATTTTCACATGATAAAACTGTTTAGGAAACATATTTTTTTCCTGGGAACTAGGCTTCTTCTTGAAGCACTAGTGATTGGCACTCATTTCTGTGATCACTAGTGTGCAACTAGCCAACATTTCACCAAAAAGTTGACTTGGTGGTATACAGGGAATTTTCCCTTTTCCGAAGATGATTCAAAATCACATTTAATACATATATGTATATAATCATCATCGTCATCATCAGCCCCCTTTTATCCCATTTTTCTAATGCGGTCAGGGTATTATGTTAACTGTCGCCATCTCTCTCAATTCAATGCCACATTCCTGATTTCTTCGACACTCATGCCTGACTGTCACAGATCTTCTTTCACACAATCCATCCACCTCTTTGCTGGACATCCTAGTTTCCTCATATCTTCCTGTCTGTCCCAAATCTCCTTCACCAGACTGTCTTCCGCTTTTCTGCATGTGTCCAAACCACCGTAATCTGTTCTTTTTTATTTTTTCTGCAATTGAAGCTACTTTGGCTTCTGCTCTTATGTCCTTATTTCTTCATCTATCCTACATTGTGCATCCTACCACCCTTCTCAGACACTTCATTTCCATCACCTCTAGCTTCTTCATCTAATCTGCCTTTAATGTTAATGCCCAGGTTTCTGTACCATACAGTAGTACTGGTTGCACCACTGTATTGTACACCTTAAATTCAGCTTCTTGGCATTCTTCTGTCATAGACTACACATGAGACTCTATGCCAATTGACTGCAGCTTCCCTGATTCTAGCTTTGACTTCTTCATTCAGACTTCCCTTCTCCTCAACCACCCCTCCCAGATACTTTAAGGTATTTACCTGCTCCACTGTCTTCCCTTCTATCTCAATTCTCAGCTTCTTCTGATTTCCCCAGTTTGCTGCCATTACCACTAGGCTTGATTTCATCTCATGTGCCTTTCATTTTGCATTCCATTCTCCTATCCTTTGTTGAAGCTCTTGCTCAGAGTCTGCTTGTAATGCCACATCATCTGCAAACAGCAACTGTATTGATCTGTCTCCTCCAACCTATTTTCTAATGTACACCATCACCCGTATGAACATCAGTGGGCTCAGAGCTGAACCACGGTGTATACCCACTCATAGGTTCATAGGAGGTTACTATGCTATTAGCCCTAGGGCCTTTATAATCCTAGCCATGTTATATCCTTGTTCCCTTATTGACCAAGTTGCATGGTCTATATTTGCAAAGCGAGTCTATGATCAGCACTGACTAACACTGTTCATGCTTGAGTCATTGGGTCCTTGTACATAGCCTGCACTAATTCTACCACTGTTTCTGGGACTTCAAACCACTGCAGTACTACTCAGATCAGCTTTCTTGAGACCTTGTCATATGCTTTCCCAAAGTCTAGGAAAGCCCAGTTTGACTCTTTCCTCATCTCTATTTTCTTCTCAACTATCTGTCTCACTGCAAACATTGAGTCAGTTGTTTTGCATCTTGATCTGAATCTGAACTGCTAGTCTCCCATCTTACATTCTACTACTCTGCGCATCCTTTTATCACTCATAGGATCATAGAAAGTTACTAGGCTACTGGCCCTGAGGCCCTTATAAGCTTAGCCAAGAGTTTACCCCATGCATAGACAAATCAGTACCCAATGCCCCTGTCCAGCAGGGACACGGGTGGAATCCCAGAGATGTATTTTCTATTTCCCATTCAGGTATCCAGATTGTGCTTAAAAAGGGGTAAAGAGGTACTCTGCTTGACGTGGAGAGGGAGTTTATTGCATAGATGGAGGAGTCTCTGGGATACAAATCTGTCCCACCAGCAAGTTCTATTGATGTCACAGACCAGATTGAGGCTGCGTGTGCGGGTTATTCAAGTGGAGCTTGACTTGCGGATATGTAGCAGTCCCATCAAGGCGGGGTCTGAGATCGCCTTGTATGCCAGACAGAGGTCACCTCTGAGGAGTCTGTATGAAACGGAGTAATGGCGTAGGGCTTTTAGCCTATCTGTGTATGGTAGATTTTTGAGGCCCTGGATTCTCCTGGTGAGGAACCTCTATAGTCTCACCAGTTGCTGCATGTGCTTTGCAAGGTGCATGCCAAATAGGGCATTGTACTCAATAATGAGCCTTATAAGGGAAGAATACAGGGATGTTATGACCTCCTTGTCCCTGGATGAGATACCCTTACTTATGAGTTGGGCCATGTAGAAAGCTTTTCATACAATGGAAGCAACATGATGGTCAAAAGTCAGGCTGCTATCAATTTGGGTGCCCAAATCCCTCACGACTGTCTGAGTGCTTAGAACGTTGTTAATGTGATAATTTGTGGGGACATCTCTCCCCAAAGGGAATGATGATGCATTTTTTTATATTCAGCTTGAGGCCATGTTTCTGGCACCAGTCATTTGTTTCGGTGAGACCCTCTTGGAGGATGTCCATGTCACTAAAGGAATTGATGACAGCTCCCAACTTGCAGTCATCTGCAAACTTGGTCAGCCATAGCCCACTGGTTTTAGCCTGTACCTTAGAAAAGTATATCCCAAATAACAGAAGCCCCAAGACCGATACCTGGGATATGCCACTTAATACGGGTCTACTGCATGAGGTGGCTTCCCCTATTTTGACTAGGTGGGTTCTATCAGTGAGCCAGTCATACCTCCCAACTTTCCCAAATTACTCGTTTTTTACCAAGTTTTGGGGTCCAAATAATGGGGTGCCATGATTTCCGAGTGGCACCACTTCATTTCTGATTTTTTTTTCTTTTCCTCGCTTTGTTTTTTTCTATTTTTCACTCTGAGCTGACGTCATCACATGCGATGATGTCAGCTCCGTCAGGGCTACCAGCCTATCGGAATAGAGCTCGTGCAGTGCGTGCACGTATTTCCGGCTCTGTTTTAAATGTTTTGCGAGGGGGAACAGAAATTTAGAAGGAAAGACTCGCCTGCCCTGGCCGTTTGTGGAATCTATTAGAAGGCTCACCTGGCTGTTTGTGGATGTGAAAAAAAAAACGTAGGGTGAGAGTCTGACACTTTCTGATGGCTAGGCTTAGTGCTTTGGTTTTAAGCCATAGTTATGTGTTTATTTCTTTATTATTTTTGTTTGGAGGGGGTTGACTTCTAAAGCACGTCTGTGTAGCATTTTTAAATTTTGTTTCCGTGTTTGGAATGACATTGGTTATTTCTTTGCTTTAATGCCACATTGGCTCCATAAAATATTATTAAGTATTCCCGAGGAGGGTTGGATTGATGCTGAAGAAATGTTATTCTCCAATGTTGGGTGACAACGGTTTCACCTTAATGTAATTCAAGCTTTGTGTGATAATGTGTACTAAAATGTTTTCACCTTAATGTAATTCCAGCTTTGTATGATAACGTGTAATAAAATGGTTACAAAAATCGTGGAGAAATGAAAATGTGTTTTTTTTTGTAAGAGTTTAAATATGGCAACACTGGTGTGCTGTATGTGAATACGCTGGTACAATGATGCTAGCTGCTTGCTGTTGCCCCCGGCGGGATTTGAGGGTCAGGTGTACACAGCTGCGCTACATTGAAGTTTATTATTTTGATTGAATATATGGCACTTGTTTAAAGACACTGCTGCAAAGGAAGGCTTCGCTGAGCTTTATCATCTTAAATAGTTTAGTACCATTTTTGAGATTACCTTTGTGCGACTGTTGTGTAATGGGATTTTTTTGGTGGGGTCAGTATGCATGGTGTTATAGTTACATTTGCGTTTTTGTTATTTTGATGCTGCTTATAGTTTCTGATTGTATGGATTTAGAGTCTAAGAAAGAATGGTGAAAGAAGTGGACATGGCTCTGAATCGCTCCTGATTTTGTCTCGTCTATATGTTCTGTCTCTTGCTTTTTTTTTTTCAGGAATGGCCGTAGCTCTAAATTGCCCCTGGTTTTGCATTACTTTTTTTCTGTGTCTTGTAATTTTTAATTGTTTTTAATTTTTTTTCTGTTAAATCACATAGGGATTGTAGTTAGTCTGTAATGCCAGACATTCGAGTATCAAAATTGTTCTTCAGAAAATGCATGTTAATGCAAAACACGTTGTTCTGAGTGGATTGGTATAATGATTAACAATTGTACTGCTTTGGGCTGTTGTCCTTCATTATTTTTGTCTTTGTGTCTCTTGCTTGAAGAAATAAGCTGAAAGTTATGGAAGGGAACTATCTTTATGCAGGATAGTCCCTTATTTGGTCATCTGTGTCTTGCGAGAATATACAGAGCATAGTAAATTCCCTGAGATTTTTAGAACCATAAATATTTTGTATACTTATTTCACCGTGCCATTTAAAAAAAATCTCTCTGAGCATCTGCTTAATTATTCTGCGTGTAAATGCTTTATGGTTAACAATTAGCAATACTACCAACCGACCCTATTTTAAGCAGCTCCATTTGTCATGGAGCTCAGTACAGTATGACTTGTTCTCTATGTAGGATGTCCTCATTCTGTTTTCCATTAATTTGTATCCATTATTTATATTGTTATGTATTTAATCACATACTAATTCTATGTGTATGTTTGTATTACTATATTTCTGTGCATTTGTACTTCTACATTTTCTGCTGTGGGTCCTGGATGTAAAGCATTTTTGGACCAGTTACCTGGTTATCAAAATAGAAATAAACAATTTATTTTGTATCTGAAACAGTTTAATATTACCGGAGACAATATAAAGCTATAAAATGTAAAAATAAAATCCAAATAATCATTGTATTAGTAAATCAGTATGCACATTAGTGTTTTAGTATGCACATTAGTGTTTATGGTAAATGGGGCAAAATACACAGGTAGTGGGACATTAGAATGGCTGCAGGGGGACTCTGTTGCCATATGTTGCTTATCTGTTCAGTATGCATTTGAAAGTTGGTATCCCACAATTCCACTGGAGTGGGCGGGGTTACATAATTGTGTAGGCAAATTTTATGTTAATCAGCGTACAGATTTGTATGTATTTCTCATGGGCCTTGTCCAGATTTTTGATGATTCCAGGTTGAGAGGTATGGAGCCAGTTGGCTACCTATCTGGTAACATATGGATTGATGCCTAGTTGAGTGAGTTTATCTATTATGCCCAAGTGGGGAATAGTGTTGAAGGCTTTGGCCAGGTCAAGGTAAGCAGTCTGCACTGTCTTCCCCTCATCCATGGCTTTGGTGACTGTTTCAGAAAAGTCGACCAAATTTAACAGACATGACTTCCCCTTGATAAATCCAAACTGTGTGGGATAGAGTGTTTGGAGGTTGCCAATGTCCTTGTTTATGAGATCCATGATAATCCGTTCCATGGCCTTGCAGATCAGGCTAGTTAGGATTATGGGTCTATAATTTCCCAGATCAGTGGATGCTCCACCTTTGTGTAGAAGTGATGACAGTGGCTGTTCTCCACTCAGCTGGGCAAAACTGGTACTCAGGCTTTGGTTGAATAGGGTGACTAATGGTGCTGCAAGTTCCTACCTGAGTTCATGTAGGATGCAGCCTGGGATGTTATCAGGTCCCATGGAGGCTGTATTTTTTGCCTTTGAGAGGGCAGTGATGACCTAATCCCTAGATATAAGGGGAAGGGAGCAGGTACTGGGAATGTCCTGATTTACTGATGGGGGGACAGAGGGGTGAAATTTTTGCTGAATCTGTCAGCCAGCAAGTTTGCTATATCTACAGCATTTGTATATGTGGTGTTCTTGACCATCAGGTCTGAACAGATCTGGGTGATAACCTTTGAGATTACATACATATGTGAAGAAGGCCTTATGATTGTCTCTAGTAGATGTGGCCAATTTGGACTCAAAGTTTGCACGGAGGATTTCACTAGTGCTCTTATTTGCTTGTTTAAGTTAAGGAGAGATTGCTTCCAATTGGGCACCTGCTCCTTCTTGGTCCTGGTCAGCAATTTTTTTTCTTCTGTTATAGAGTTTATTTATTGCAGATGTCCACCAGACAGGTTTACTCTTCCTTGCAGAGGATGATTTAGTCCTTTCAGGTATTCCTGATTCCATGCATCTATATAAATGTTTATATGGTAATTTGGTATAGTTTTGGATACTGTTGCCAGTTCCCAGAGAGGGGAATGGGGCTGTGAAGCTGTTTATACCATCCCTCAGGAGGCTGTAATCAGCTTTGGAGAAGTTTTTTTGATTGACCCTAGCTAGAGGGGGGTCAGGGAAGATGGTGACTTCAAATGGGACCACTTTATGGTCGGATCTTACAAGGAAGGATGATACTGGAGGGATGGTGCAGTGGCTATTCATGTTGGTAAATACCAAGTCCAAGATATTATCACCTCTTGTGGGGCATTGACTAGCTGTTCCAAAGCATTTGCATTTACAAAATCACCCTTTCCAGAACTTTCATGCAGTGTGATAGGAGTTTGATGCCTCTGTACTGCCCACAGTTGTGGATGTCCCCTTTGATCTTGTATACTGACACAAGTATGCTTATTCTCCAGTCATCTGGATACACCCTTCTCTCCACACTGCTGTGAGTACCCTCAGGAGACATTTCTTCCCTATCTCACCCAGCATCTTTATCATATCTGTTGTGACCTCATCTGAGCCTGCTGCTTTCCCTAACTTCATTTTCCTTAGTGCTGTTCTTACTTCTTCTAGAGTGAGCTCCTCTTCTTCTCTCATTGTAGGCTGTTTCTGGGACAGTACAGCTTCTTTGGGGTTTTCTTCATTCAGAAGCTGCTAGAAATACTCTCCCCATCTGCCTTTGATGTCTTGCAGACTGGTGAGCAGGTTGCTGTTGGCACCCCTTATGAAGGGTGTCTGACTATCTTCTTTATCTTTCTGTCGTTGCCATGCAACTTGATATAGTTTTGTTGTACCACCTACTGAATCACTTTCCAGAAGTTGGTAGAGTGCCTCTGATCCCCTATTCTTTGCTATTGCAACTCCTTTCTTAGCTTCTTTGTTAGACAACCAGTATTCTTTCCTCACCTGATTGGTGTTTTCTGTCTCCCACTTTTTTCTGCACTCCTTTCTTTTGATGACTTCCTGGGCTTCTGCATTCCACCACCACCTTTCCTTATGTACATAGGATCATAGGGTACCTGGCTCGGCCACATATCTGTTCTGTTCTGTAGTCCTTACACATGCTGTTTTGGGGCACTGCCATTCTTCTGCAACTCCACCTATTTCCTCCTCTTCTTGGGGTGCTAGAGCCCTGAGTAATTCCTTGAACTGTTGTACTCTCTCTCCAGTCAATTTCCAGGGTCTTCAGCCTGGTCTCTGTTGACCTTAGAGCCTTCAGTGACCACTGCTTGCAGCTGATTGTGGCAACCAGTGGTTTATGCTGTGGGTCAACTGTTACATTGGGGATGACTTTGCAATTATTGATTCTACCCTAGTGCCTTTTCCTTACTAGGAGGAAATGTACCTGAGTTGCATATCGGCCACCCTTGCATGTAAACTTGTGACTGTCTCTCTTTCTGAACCATGTGTTAGCTACTATCAAGCCATATGCCAGACAGAAGTCTAGAATGGCCTTTCCTTCTTTATTCCTGTTGCCTCACCCATGTGGACCCAGACAGTCCTCATATCCTGTTCTGTCTGTCACAATATGTGCATTCAAATCACCCATTATCAACACCAATGCATGTTGTCCTGCTTTATCTAGTAGGTCCTGCAACTGCTGTACGAATGCACTCTTCTTCACACTATCACAACCCTGCTATGGGGCATAGGCTGATATTATGAATATGATCCTATCATTACACCGGAGTCATTGCAATGAGTCTGTCACTAATTCTGATGATATCCCTCACTGCCTTCTGAAGCCTCTTACGACAATTCTCTCACCATTCTAGCCTGTCCCCTCCTGAGTAGTAGACTCTGGATCCCAAGCCAAGTGGCTTTGCTGCACTGCCCTTCCATCTTGTCTCTTAGATACATAGGATGTCCAGCCTCCTCCATATCAGCATGTCATCCACTTCCAAGCTGCATCCTGTCAGTGAGCCTACATTAAGTATAGCAATTCTCGGTTTGTGTTTGGCAGGTTGATTGGTTTTATGTCCAGCTTTTGCTCAACAGAGCTATCCCAGGTAACCCAGGCTGGGCAACTAGATGCTGGCCAGCCAGTAGCTTATTGACCCAGGGCTGCTGGGCTTTATGGTAGGCATACACTGGCCAATAAGGGCACATACAAACCTCCTACCATAGCATAGGTCCCTGGCGTAGGCTGGGTCCTCAACCCACCTATCACCAGCAAATATCCATGCCCCTTTTGTGACATTAGTCAACACAACCAGATCACCTAGAGCCATATTTTACACAGTTGAGTGGCTAGCCCACCATGGCATGCAGTCTGTGATCCATGCTGTCCTATCTTGAGTATACTGAGTACCACAGTAGATGTCCAAAGCAGTTGGTCTGTACAACTCTTCCCCTTACTGGGCAGCATGTAGAGTCTGTGCTGCTGCCTACAGCTCTATTCATTGGTGAGTTTGAGATGGAAACACTCAGCATGTTTTTTTTTTGTAGGTAGGAGGAATCCAACAGAGACACAGGGAGAACATGCAAACTCCAAGCAGGCATTGGTTGGAGGTCAGGATTGAACCTTGTACCTTGTGCATGGGAGGCGAAGACCTTAGTAAAGACCTTAACCGTTATGGCAACAGTCAATTGATACACACATGCACACACACACGCACACACACACACACACACGCACAAGCACACACACAGATATGTGGAAGCAGTATAGAAGGTACAGCCCTCTACATCAGGATATGCAGAAGGGCTTGTGCACTGAAAGAATATTTTTTTCCTATGATTACTTTACTCCCAAAAGTTGTTTGCATTCAGGAACTTTTGCTCATCTGTTATTGCACTTGTGAGAGGCAATCACAAGTTAATTGAATACTTATCAGAGAAACACTTTCTTAGCATCTATCAGGTCCTAGCATGAAATATTTTATTTTTTTTTTCTCTTACTAAACAAGCAGCAGTCAGGAATAGAAAAGGGCATAATTAACATGTTTGATCTTTGCTTAGGTTCTTATAGTATCCTTCTGCCTTTTTGGCTTTTATACCCAAATGTGCTTAAGTGTTTTATGGCAGATATTAGTCACAGACAGTAAACTGTTGGGTTCTCTTGTTCTTTCATACTTTGGTTCTGACAAAAACAGGTGATCTGTTGAGTTTTGTTCCTTAAGACCTAAAGTCCCCTAAACTCCTGCTAAACAGCAGTTTGGGTCATATCTAGAAATTAATACCTATAGTATTCTTTTAGATGCATCAGTGAGCACCTGAACTGGTTTGACTATTCTAAACCAGTAGTTGTTTTATTTTTTTCGTCGTTTTCTTTCTGAAATAGGTGACAGGCTTTACGTTAGGACACATCATCTTTAATATTCTCTAAAAAAGCAACGTTGAAGCCTTTAGAAGGTGAAAGCTCTTGGGAACTGACTCTTGACAGTATGATTAGTGACAATAGATATGACATATTGGTGACCCACCCAGCCTTGCCCTGCTTCCCCCATGACTATTCTATGTATGTGGAAAGGAAGAGAGCAATACAACTTCACACTTCTAAAACCTGGTAAACTGTCCAAGGGATTCATTAACAAGCATGTACAAGTCACATCAAAGCCTACACATTCATTGCATGACAAGCAGCATTGCTCATTTAATATGCAAGACTTTAAGCAACCCTTCATGGTGAGCAGCACCTGCTCATGGCCAGAACATGTCAGCGGCCACTATGAGGTGCAGCAGTGCTCGTGTACACAATATAAATATTTGGTTAAACTTAGTAAGCAATACATGCAAAAGGCATGACAACAGATAAGGCAACTCGTATTACATAAATGAAAGGCAAGCAGTACCTAACAAGAAACTGGTCATCTATAAATAGAATCATTTACAAGCCGGAGAAATCTAGAAATAATCAGGGCCAATCAGGGACACTTTTATATGACTTTAAAACTGAAATGTTGACAGAAGGAGATGAGTGTGAAGTTATTGCACATTTTTTCAAGATGAAAAGAAGGCTACACCTGTATCTATTGTCTTTAACTACTAAGTATAATTCTCAATCTTTTCCACAAGGTCACCACATTCTACAAAGGACTAAGAGGGACATTGTTACTATGTCACAAAATCAGGGAAGTTCATGAATAATAAGAGACAGTTGAGAGGTATGATAACAGTTTACAAGGAAAAAAAGATACCATAGGGGACATTGTATATATTGCAGGTAGTGAACTTCCTGGCATTGTTATGTATGCTGTGTAATGAAATAAAGGCAGTATTTTACATATAAATGAACTGATATTTGGAAAGGTATACATGCTAAACAGATGTAACCATTTCCTTGTCTTATATGTATTAAAGAAACACTGAAGGTATAATGGCAAATTGCCCATATCTAAAAGTGGGGAAAATTATTAAGATTAATAACACCTGTACAATCCTTCCCATACCAGGTGTGACAGCAACATACATGTTGAGAATGATAGGAAGAGAGACTGTTAATACATCCCATATAGTTACATAGTGTAATCCAGAAGGACTTGTCACATAAACAAAACTGTCACTTTGAACTGCATATTAATTGAAGCTTATGCTGCAGTGCATTGTTACAGATGTCTAACTATAACAAATGAGATGTGCATAGCTAGGAGATGAGGGGCATAGTCATGTGACATATAATTAAGATGCAAGTTATTCAAAGCAAAAGTCATGTGGGGGCAGTTCATTTACATCTGGGGTCTGTGTGTAAGAATGTCAGTATGGCTATGGATATGATCTAGGCAAGGGAGCCCACAGGATTTTTTGCAGGGGGGGGGTGCAAACCCAGAGCCCCGCCCACTCCCCCCACGTAGCCCCCCCCACGCAGCCATTTCAGTGTCCCATTACTTGGCTGTTTCTCCCCAGTTGCCATACACACTGTTCAAACTCTATGTGCATACTGTTTTATGCTTTACTTCTACGATATTACAGATATTTCGATTTAATTTGCAAATTTTATAGCACAAACACTGACAGACATTTGCTAAATGAAATAATAGTCTTACAATGAAAACAGACTTGGCATTAAAACTTCTCCACCTTTTGAAAGTCACATTAACTGAAACAACATTGAAACCCACATTCAAAGAAAATGCATCTAGCCATTGGCAGGTTGTTTACCTTTGGGCTGTTTTCAAATCATTGGCCCCTTGCACACATTTTAGGACCATGCAAAAGTTCTTTAATACAATCAGGAAAGTGAATCAATTCTAATATATAATAACTGAATTATATCCCTTATATAATACAGCACCATTTGATAGAATGTATTTTAAATTTATAGTTTTGAACATTTTCCCAGTAAGCAATTTAATAAAACATATGAACCAATAATGACAAACTGCCCAATTTCATTTCAACCATAAAAGGCCACTCAGACATCTGTCATTACAATCTACCAATATCAGTGAATATGCACAATTTCTGCAGAAGTAAAAGTCATCTGAATAATTCCACATTATAGAGATCTGAAACTAATGAAGAGGTTGTTGCTAGAAAACAACTTTATATTTCAGTGTTTCATCTACAAATTCAGTGCCTGCTGCCTTTGAAGAATAAATTGCCTAAGTTATATTAAAAAATGGTAAGCGGGTATATTGCAATAGGGAATGGGTGGTGAGCTGAAAAACAAGTTCATAGTTATTAGACATCTCATCCAAATGAGGACATACTCAGGACTGCAGCACTCCACCCCCTTAAAATACAAATCTACATGCTGTGGGAGTAGGACCTATAGCCCTCTGTATCAAGATGCAAGTATGCTACCTGCTGTGCCACTAACACTGCTTTAAAATTCTATATCACAATAGTGATAGCATTTGCTAAACAAAACAGTTGCATATTTTAAGCAAACTTAACATGAGCAGCAGTAAACTTATATTCCCTTGTAGCTCAGAATTCCTTGCAAATGCACTTGAAAATAAATTTCACCTGCTAACTCTAACTAGGGCATTTCACTCTCTCTAACACACACCTCAACCTCTTAGTGCAAGAAATCTGGACAAAGCCTAAATAAATAGGAGTAGATTATAAATATTCCTCTAAAACTTAGAACATTGTTAGAATAACAGGATTTATGTTAGTATGCATTTTTGTAAAGGATATGCCATCTAAAACTCAAATGTCTGTCATTATTTAACACTTTCAACACTTTTTAGGAGGAATATGGGGCAAAAACCTGGACAGCTGAGGGGTATGCTACCCCCTTCTTATACATACAGACACACGCACACACACCATACCTCTCAATCTCTTAACACAAGAAATCTGGACAAAGCCTGTTATAATGTTGGGGATAAAGGTCCAAAACTAGGGACATATTTAGAAAGTTGCTAGAATAAAAGGATTTGTGTTAGAATGCATTTTTTGAATGATATGAAGTCTGAAACTGAAATGCATGTCATTATTTATTAACCAGCTATATTCAGATATAGTTGATTGTCTCAGTACTCACCAAGTTAATTAATATAAACAGCTTTCTTAAAGCAGCAGCTGTGGAAAACAAGAAAAGATATGAAAGACTGCCTAAAAGAGATGCAGTTTCCAGTTCCAGATCACACCTAGGAATGAGTAGTGTTTGCTAAGGATAACTGCTGCAAACTGAAGACACAACATCTCTTGCAAAAGCTAAGACAATCTTGCCTTTTCAACCACCTCCAAAATAGTATACAGTGAAGGCCTCTGTAACATATTGAATGCAGAGCACATTTCTTCTTGTGGATGGCTAGCAAATGTAATTTCTAAAGTTTCTTTGAAAATGCAACAGGATTTGTCACTGCCTTCTTCTTGTTCACAGTTAAGTCCAGAGGAATCTAATACTCAAAATTTTGGTTTATTTTTGGGAGGCCTGTAGGAGAGTAAACAACAGGAATGAACCACTAACCAGCTTAAATGAACCTGGAGACTGCTTTAAATAAAAATAGCTAGCATTCCTGTAGGACTCAAACAACAAATCAGCTTAACATGAGTTTAACAATGCCTTTATCTTGAAAAATTCAAATGTTAGTAATGGTAACTTAACCCAAGTGTACAGATGGAGGACGACCAAAGCCATACCTTAGCCATAATGTATGATTCGGTGCATGTATCTCATGATGAACAGTGGAGTTCACGATACACCCCAAAAGTAAGGGATGACCAGTTTTATTTTCAATGATCATGTGGCTGCAGCAACGACACTCTAGAACCCCAGTTGAAATAAATGGAAGAGGATTTAACTAATATGCTAAAATCAGCCAAGATTCCTAGTGAAATGGAGACAGGAAGCTTATTTTATCAGGTTATGACTACAACAGTTGGACACACACACACACAACCATATTACTTGTTATGTTATGCTAAATGCAATTAAACTTTTAAAGGGGTATCATGACAAGTACACAAACCTTTAATGGGGTAATACAACCTCATTCTACCAAATTAGCCACAAAGCGTTTTTTGTACTACCTTGTACTTTAATTACTATTAACACTGTTAAAGATATAAAGAGACACGTCATATATACATTTCCAACTGACACCACTACAGCATTTTCCAAAGGGGTTTAACAATTAGAAGAATGCTCAGAGTTCTCAATTTCAACTTAAAAAAAGTTCAAGCCTGGTCTCAAACTGCACATTAAACTAGCCTGCTATAGCCTGGCAGCCGTGAGTCAACAGACTTACTTTACACATACGCACATTTTAGTGCAGCATGCACAAAAGTGGGCATATATTAAGAAGAGTACAACCTTCAACCTTTATACAACACACTCAAGTGGAAACGGGCACACAACTTTTAATTACATACATGTAAATTATGTCCAAAACACGTTTTACTAAACCTTTACGGTAAAGCGGCTGTATAGTGTGCTTGGTTTCCAATAAATGCAAACTTTAAAGCTATTTATGTTTAAAACATTATGCATGGCTGCTATTTAAAACAGTAAAATGACACACCTACTTCATTACTTGCTATATATAACCACATAGATACGAGCTTTCCCACAAGATACCTTACGACCCTTTTTAAGTAGGACAGGACATGGTTCGCCAGTGAATATACTTAGCACTTGTTCTACCTTTTATCAGCAGAGCATGTAGAAGATAAGATTTAAAGGGTGCAGCCTAAAGCACTCCTAAAGATGCTGAATTGTAAATGCATATCAAACACATAATTCCCTCTTGAACTTCACTGATTATACACACCTACCTCTCACTTCGTCCGTGCAATCTGAATGCCCTCTAGAATTCAAATTCCCAGCAGGCGCGAAAGACAAAGTAAACCATCAGTCATGCAGACACAGAAGATGAAAATAGGTCGCAAACACCTGTTGCATCTGTATGACTGGACGGGATGCAAAGGGCATTCTTAAACAGGAACACCTTTAAAAAAAAAAAAAAAAAAAACTTTTTTTAAAATTAAAATACAATGAATTTCTTGGCCAGCCGGTTCCGGGGAGGGTGCAAGTGCACCCCCTTGCACCTGCCTGCGGGTGCCATGGATCTAGGTATGTGTGAAAGGAAGATATGGTTAGTTAGCACATAGAAGAAGTAAGCCCAAAAAGTTTACCTGTTGGCAGTACTGAGTCATGACATCTGCTACATGAACCATTTCACTTTTTATTTCAATGTGATTGGCATATAAAACAGTTTTGTCAGTGTAACTATCATATTATGTGTGTACTTACTGATGCAACTGCCATACATACACATTTAAATACAGTTTGACAAGGTACACCTCTGAATGCAGTATAACATCATGTTGTAAATTACAGTTTGTCATGAACTGAGCCTTGTGCAACAAAGTTGTAGCACCTGCATGACAGTACACAACCATAACACACAAACAGATGCAACATTATCATGAAATAGTAAGTGAACCATTGAAAATGTACATTCCACATACAAGAGCTGTACACTGGCCTGTAACAATGCTTGCATCCTCCATGAACCAGTGACTACCTCTGTTGCATGGACATTGGCAGAGCCATGCTGGTGGAGACAAATTGTAAGATATTTTGAACAAAAAAGCAGCAAATGACAATAACTGTTTTATAGCATTAATTACTTAATGTGATTTGCACTAAACAGTACAACACATCATTATACTTGGCATATCCATAAGGAAGTTTAACCATGAATGCATCAATGTCACCTACCGCCCACAAAACCATAACAAAGTATCATAAACAAGTCCTATCCCACTTCCTGACTACTTTGTGGTGTGATGCACATCAAGATCTGTTGAATAGGACATTCTTGCCTTTAACCACTATATTGTAAACAGCACAGTAAAAAGCATATGACATTGAAGTTAAACATATACAACGCATGTCAAGTTCCTCTTGTCCTGTGCACTAACTGATGATTCCATACAAGTATTCACAACACAGTTGTCATACAACATTCTCTTGAAAGGATAACCTGAGCATTGTGTTGCAATATATATGCCTTCCATTAAAGGGAGTACAAAATTTTCCCTTTCTCAAAAAATGTTTCCAGTGAGTCATATTGTAAATTTTAGTGGTGTAGCTAGGGCAGAGTGAATGGGACTACAGCTCTGGGCAGAAAATATTAATCAATTGACCCTGATTGTTCTTTAATGCATACAGATTTTTTAAAGCCAGTATTGTATTTGCTGTCAAACCTGAGTGCTATAGTGCTCCATGTGTGGTCTAAAACTGAAGCAATGGCTTGCTACATTGCAGCAAGTAGTTTTCTACAGTTTAAAAGTAAAAAATAAATATTTTGTAGCTAAACTGCTTGCTACATTTGTTTGTTACAGTTTAAAAGAAAATCTTTTTAATTAGCTGACACCTGAGCATTTTAGCACTCAGCCCAGGATAGAAACTAGCAACTGCTTGCTACATTTGCAGCAAGCAATTTGCTATAATTTAATTTTTTTCTTTTTTTTTTCTTTTTTTACTAGAATGACACAAAGGAGGGGCAGGGAGCAGTAAGGGATCCTGATTGGCTTGGGCAGGAGGAATGGCAGTGTGTTTTGGCTCTGGCTACCTGGTTGGTGTGCCAAGAGAAGGAGTGGACTTTTTTGTGTTGTTTTTTTTTACATGAAGAGCTGGTTGAGTACTGTCTGCAGGAAGCTAGCCAACTGGCATGGCATTCTAGAGTTTTGTAGGGGTCTGTATTACATAGTCGAAGTTCCATAACTTCAACTGACATATGTTCGAACACATATGTTCGAAGTTACGGAACTTCGATTAGCAATAAAAAAAAAAAAGAACGGAAAATAAAATAAAAGGGTATATGCAGGGGGGCAAGCCCCCTTTCACCCCCCACTCCCCCCACTCTTTAAATATACCAACTCTGAGGTCACGCTACAGTGCAGTAAAGAGTAGGGGGTGTGGGGGAGCAGGGGGTTTGCACCCCCTGCATATACTCTTTTATTTTGTTTTTCCTTTTGTTTTTATTTTTTTATTTATACTCAAATTTCTGTAACTTCGGACATATGTGTTCGAACATATGTCAGTCGAATATACGGAACTTCAACCATGTAATATAGACTCTTTTGTAGAAGCCCTTTTTTATTTTTTTCTTAACGTAAAGAGCTGAGGGGTGGGGTGCTAGTTTGTGGTACTGGCACAAGACTGTTTTGGTAAATATCATTTATCATTCCTTTTGGGGAAGCAAATCCTGCCTGTAGGCATTCTCTTATACACTCAGTAGTCACACATTGCCAGACATGATCACCTGTCTAAGGTAATAGTTCATAGAGCTGTAAATCAATCACTGATGCCACAGAAATATTCATATCTAATGTATAATGAAGCACACACTTGAAGGGCTTATATCATGTATATTGGAATGGTTATGCTTCCACTAAATGTAGTGTCAGTCCTCAAAAAACTTTAGGCCTGTTGGTGTCCATACAACTGTGAGTGTGCCAAATCATCATCAGTTGTACAAGTGACTCCTGCCTGTTACACATACATTAGCAGATTCAAACCCCCGCTAATCCAGGTCCACATTCTTCAGACTTGTATATTAACTGCTTCTGCCACAGGAGACTTTCAGGTACAGGTGTCAGAAAGGAAACACTTCAAGGTCTGATCTAAGCAATGCTTTGACTGGTCATGTAACCCCTAAAATGTCTTTTAAATGATCAAAAGCTTTTAGACATGTTACTCTTCACTCACCTGTGAGTCAGCCATATCAGCATCTGTTGGGTAAGACACTTCTTTCTGTCACTATTGTTTTACACATATACATTACCAGGTTTGGACATTTGCCTAATTCTAAATGCTATAGAAGACTGTATTAACTGCATCAGCAGAAGTCTCATTATCTTTGTTTGACCTAAAAGGGATGGAAAGATTTGGGGAGAATGTTAGATAAGGCAGCATCTCATGTCTCTACACTTACATGCATTACATTAACCTTGCTGGATTTGAGCAACTGCCTATTTATGTCCGTAATCTAGAGAACTGTGTATTAACTGCATGTGCCACAGCAGAAGTCATACAAGTGTGAGACAGAACATACTTGAAGGCATGACATTGTCATTCTGTTGCAAAACATATATGTGGCTTAAAACTGAGTGGTTTTGCCTGAGTGAAGGTGTACACACCACATATATGAGATAATCCAGTCTTCACTCTCACTGTACCCATACACAATCATACTCTTTAGTCACTGCCAGATTCAAACTCCTGCCTACCTAAGTCCACAAGCTAGAGAGCATTGTATCAACTGGCATCATCACAGGGCAAGCCTTACTTCTGGTGTGAGATAGAGAACATTTGAACAGATGACCTCATTAGTGTATTGCAAAGCAGATGTTTGGCTAAAAGAGACTGTAACTGAAGAGATAACTCTCCCAGTGTAAATTTAGACATGACATCTGTTGGTTAAGCCAGTCCTACCTAATACTAGAGTCACAAATACAAGTGAGTTATTGCTGGATTTGAACAACTACCTACCTATATACACAATCTATGGAACTGCAAATCAATTGCTCATACTACAGGAAAAATCTTATTACAAATGTAAGATAGAGCACATCTGAAACAGATGATCTCATCAGTGTGTTACAAAGCATTTGTCTGGGCTAAAAGGGTCTAAAACTGATGGGAAAGCCTTCTCCTGATGTGCATGTACACATGACATCTGTTGGTTAAAACAGTCTTACCTAGCACTAAAGTAACACACACACACACACACACACACACACACACACACACACACACACACACACACACACACACACACACACATACACACACCTCATATAAGCGAGTCATTGCTAGATTTGAACGCCTATCTAAGTACACAATATAGAAAGCCATGAATTAGCTGCTCATACCACAGGGGAAGTTTTGCTACAAGTGTAAGATATAGCAAATTTGAACTGATGACCTCATCAGTGTGTTTCAAAGCAGATGCTTAGGTTAAAAGGACTACGACTGATGGGAGTGCCCTCTCCTGCTGCTATACATGTTTCTTCTATGTGGAATTGTACACATCAGATCTGTTGTGTAAGCCAGTTCTACTCAGCATTATAGCCACACACATGCTCATACTAGTCACATATTGCCAGATTTAAACACCTGCCTATCCAAGTACATAAGCTATAAAACCATGTATTGGCTGCACATGCAGCAGGAGAAGACTTGCTACAGATGTGAGCTAGACCACATTTGAATTGATGACCTCATCACTGTGTTGCACAGCAGATGTTCAGGCTAAAAGGAAATGAAACTGATGAGGAGCCCTCTCCTGGTGTAAGTGTTTCTCCTGAGTGGAAGTGTACATATAGGATCTGTTAAGTAAGCCAGTCATACCTAGTGCTATGGTCTCTCTCTCACTCACTCACACACACACACACACACACACACACATATATATATATATATATATATATATATATATATATATATATATATTTTTTTTTTTTTCCAGGATTTGAACACTTACTCATATAAGTACACAAGCTAGAATGCATTGCATCTACCCATGGCACCACAGGGGAAGTCTTGCTACAAATGCCAGTCAGGGCATACTTGCAGTCTACATCACATGTTTGGCTGAATAGGAATTTGTCTTGACAGGCAGACAAAACCCAGAATGTGTTGATCACAATTCATTAGATACTGCAGAAATAACTCGTATATCACTTCATTATGAGCATTGTGGTAGCATGAATTTCTAGGTGTTATACATTATGGTGTACTGATCATATATATGAAGGATAATAATCACAGTTGCCAAACACTGAAGTGCCACCAAAGCATTCCTGACTGTTCAGCTCACTATCATTGTATACCAATCTTAATTAGCTGGTGTACCACTGTGAAGATTTTGTAATGTAGGTACAATGTTTTCAGTAAATACAAAACATATATGCCAAACTTATGAAAGTACACTATGTAATACTATTCAGTAAGCTTATATCCAAAGGTCCCATGACATTGTAAATCATTTACAAAGCTAAAATTTTTAAGTGCAAACATAATGTACAGTATGTAATGTGTAGACAGCCTCACAGTGAACTCATTTCTTAACAACAAGTAATTAAAACATCAACAAATAATACAAACCACTGACATTATTTTCTTTTTGTCAAAAATTGCTTACTAAAGCACATTGCTGAGAAGTTCATTTGCATTACCGATGGCATTAGCACTTGCATTTCTTTTTTTTTTTTTTTTTTTGTTTTGGAGCTTAGAACATGAATTGGCAGTGGTCTGTAGTGCTCCATGACAAGCTTGCACAAATAAGAAATACAGGCATAGACATACAGTATATGGACATGCCTCTCCACTATCCAGGTGTTTAAGGCAAGTTGTTGCATTCCTCGTGCAATTTTTTCTATCACCTCATGGAGTCCAACAGTCACTACATAATCACAGACATGTTAATGTCAGATTCCATATCCTTTAGAAAATGCATGATAATGCTAAACATATTTTCTAGCACCTTCATAAGCATATAGGAGCAATGGTGGTAACCTGTGCCTAGTGTTTGAGCCTTTGCTCCCCCATTAAATTTTGCTTTGTCCAGATGTCATGCACTTATAGGCGGGAGGGTATGAACAGAGGTGGGATAATTGTTGACTACTTAGAGAAATAAGTAGTATACTGGTGGTGGAATAACAAATGTATCCATAATTTTACAAGGAAAAATGGTACAATAAAAACAAGTTTTATTAATATTAGAGAACAGACCCGAAATTAATACCTTCAATCTGCATCAAAAGTCTATAGAACTGAGCATTAATTGAGCATACTACAAAGCAAGTCATATTTCAAGTATTAAAACTCACACACTTGAAGGGACAATGAGATGATTATGAAGTAAGGGAGTATATGAGCAGCATAATTCACAACAGTAATGAGATTTGAAATATTCCAGATGCTTTACATTCAAACCTGTAGCCTTTTTAACATATAATAATAATTGTCTCCTCATACAGCTATCTGTCTTTCTGTAGCACAGTAAATTTAACCATACTTTCTTGATTAGAGCCATATTATTGTAGCTTAGAATCTTCATCTTTTGTCATATGAAGTGAAACAGTATTTACTGTCATTTGCAAATGCTGAGAAACAAAACTTATGGTTTGTTTTATGGGGCACTTCTGGTCATGTGTGTTGTGTTTGATTCTATTTTTTATCAGATTAAATGTGTGAAAAGGGGGAGATAAGACAGTGCTGAAAATAGGGCAAACAGAAGGTAGGATATAGGGGAAAGAATAAAAGAAGGTGCAGGATGATAAGAGAGCACCATGGCTATCCACTTCTTGACAAGTTAACAGTGTATTTCTGTAAATAACTTGTTGAATATGCATACTCACCACCTCAAGTGTTTATGATAACAATAATGTTGTGTGACTAGTTGAACCAAGTCACGTGTATTGTGCACACACATATGTGAAGTGGAGAGCTATATAAGGGGCATATTGGGTGTATATTTTTATTTTATTTATTTAAGTTATTTTTTGGGATAGGTGCCCATTTCTTCATTTTTTATTTTTTTTTCAAGAGAAAGCTAGAGGAAGAGGAGAGGAACATTGTGAAAGGTTGTTTATGAATAAGAGGGATGAGTAGGTAGGGTAGCAAGTGCAGACATATGGGACAGACAACACAGACAGGGATTGTGATAGATACAAAAGGGGGGTCACCATGATGAGGATAGGTAGGAGATATTGGAAGCATGTCCTCATCCAGCACAGGTACCGTGAGTATCTTCTCTTAATCCTCTGAACTATCATCACTGTCTCATCTCCCAAACACCTTGGCCAGAGCTGGACTGGGCATTAACTTGGATATTCAATGCAAGACTTTCACTATTCTGCCAATGTGGGCAGATAGGTCAATCTCCATTATGTCCATCAACCTTGTCAGATCATGATGGATGATGTAATTGTCACCTCCACTAGCACCACTCCTGGTGGATACTAGTGCACCAGTCCCAAGGCAGAGCTACCTGATGCAGTTGGAGCAGGCAGTGCAGGGGTTGTGGAGGCAATACTGGTAGGTTGTAACACAGAAGTGCTTTGTGTGTGTGCTGCCTGTGGTGGTGCCACCACAGGTATGGATGTCCAGTCCATGGCCAGTCTAACTTATCATGCTGCTGGTCATTTGCATTGCAACAGAAATTATATTGTAAATGTCAAATTACAAAAAAATGAGAAACAGGGTGTGGGGATAGACAACATAGAACAAATCATCATTGCCATGCCATGCCATTTTAATATTTCACATTCCATCCAAACTGACATAAAAATATGTTAACCTATGGCACATCCTCACATGTATGTGAAGCCATGCATGTGTCTTATAGGACATATTAATATCTTTGTTATTAGAGACATTAGGCCAGCAGTTTTGCAACTATTGCATATATGAAATATGCATTCCAAATAAAGAAATTTCCTTTTACAAATCTTGTAATGTTTTTATTACGTACTGATTGCAGAACATTTATTTAATTTTATCTCATAAAAGCTAAATGCAACTTCTTGGATTTGAAACTACACACAGCTACATTGATTTCCACATTGTCTAATGCAATGTTTCAAAAGCAATTTGAGCAGGTATGCATGCAAAATAAATAAGTTATGAATATTCAGTTTTTGTGTGTGTGTGTGTGTGTGTGTGTGTGTGTGTGTGTGTGTGTGTGTGTGTGTGTGTGTGTGTGTGTGTGTGTGTGTGTGTGTGTGTGTGCATGTGCGTGTGAAGCTATTATGGACTGATATCCTCTGAACTGTTAAAGTAAATTACAATTCTAATATATAATGACTTGGCTAACATTACAATTCTAACATATAATGACTTGGCTAGCATTCATACCTCAGCCATACTTAACTTGTGCCTTTATGAGACATTTCAGTCTATCCTGATGCACATAGAAATTCCATTCTATCTCTTCAGAAGCTGTGTAGAACAGAAAAGTGGGGAAAAAAAGAATGAAAACATGTATGTGTTGGCAAGCCATGGTTCTGTATTGGCCGGTGATGGCCACTATACTTACACAACTCAGGTGGGTTATTGGTTTTAAAATATCCCTCCCATCAGTAAAGGAGATCCTGCTTGCACCTTTTCATGTCACTGTTATGATTATATCATTCACCAGTGAGAGGAATGCCAGTTGTACTGGTGTCAGCCTTGTCCAAGCTATTGCAAGTCTTAGCCTTGTACTGTGACATGGTATAATCATGCTGCAAAGGCCTATGGCTGTAGCACTTTACAATGAGCCAAAGATCTTTGAGTCCTCCTGACACCACTTTTGGGCTCTAAATGGAGCACCATCCTTACCATTGTCTGCCAGGTCTTCCTAAGGATATCAAGAAAAATGGTAGGTGATTGGTGTCCAATTCAGATCTCACATGTACCAGCATGAGCCCAATGACAAATCTTGATAACTGCATTTGCATGATAGAAAGTACAAAAGCAAACCAAACAAGACAAACTAGTTCCAAAAACCAGAAACACAGAGAGAAAAAGCACTTATTTTTTATTCTTTTTTATTAATGATAGAAAGCACATAAATGAAATGGGGTCAAATTTGGTAATGATTTCTTCAATGTACATTTCAAATGTGAAACATGACAGTGAGACATAACCATGTGTGACACTAAGTGTGTGCACACATATTTCACAGTGACATCTTCAACTGCTTTTTAATGATGAGATCTGAGTTTGTAACCATTTGAAATGTTGGGACCTGTTAGAGCAAGTCCCAAAAGACAGAGGGTGAATGGCTGAAAAACAGACTTATATATATATCAAGTCCGAGATGGCCATTTCCTGGAATATTTCCATTTTTCCGAGGTATGGTGATCTCAAAGTTGTTATGTATAAGTCTATGTGTGTGGTGGGATTGCCCCCTGCAGAAAAGAAGATTAAAGGAGGAAAAAATTATTGAGATTCACTCTTTTCTAAGATTTATTTGGTCTTTTTGGGCTTGGCGGCATTTGGCATTTCAAGTGCTAATATTTCAATAGGGAGCCATTTGAGTTACATTTAAAATGATATATTGGCACCTTTGGCCATGCTGTCTGGTATGGTTGATGGGAATCATAAATAGAATGTTGTGGCAAACAAATATGACATGACATTTTCAGTTACTCTGGTATCATTTAGTGTTGTTATTAAATAAATATACTTTAAGTAGGGCATAATGCCTTGGTGGGACATACATTTTACAAACTGTAAGTGATAGCACCTGGGAATCAAACTGATGACAAAAAAAACTGAATGGGAATCAAACTGATGACAAAAAAGAAAATTGAATTGCTTTGTTCTGTTTTTTATAATTATTAATGCCACAGGAGAACTACTGTTTTCAGGATGTAAGTTAAAATGCAACAATATGAACATGACTGGAGATAGACCTAATTCTGACTAGGTTTTATGTGGTGCACTTTGAGGTGTTCTTTTATTTGATTTATATTTTGAGACAAATATTTACTCCAGTGAAAACATTTCCTTTGCATTAATTTAAGTAATCTCTATAACACAAATTGAAAGGAGTCAAACAGACTTTACAGCATATAATTCTCTACACAACATACATCAGTGCAATATACACTTGGGGTAATGACAAATCTCATTCTGCTGTAGCCATCTTCAGACATATGTTGAAATGTGTGTTGCTTACCTCTTAGTGATTTTATTAACACCAAATGCTGCTAATTATGAGTCATACTGTATCCAAAGAACTATTGGTAACGTCATACACATGCAAGTGTACTTCTAATTTACAATGATTAATGCTATAATTAACACTTGACACAGAGGACAGTTAACTTATTTAGCATTCATTACACAGATGTGGGTTACAATTTTCAGTTGCTAACTTGCCAGTTGAACTTCATATACAAGTACAACAAAACAATGACTGACATGACTTTATACTTACTCCTACATTAAAGCAATCTGGAATCTGGATTCAAACCCTACCTTACTTGTCCTGCTTTGCAGACCTTACTGCATTAACATGTTGAGAAAAAAGAGAAAGTTACATAACATTTGTATTTTCTGCACTTGGTACTTACCACAGTGCTGACTGAAGTGCATTGGCCCCAGTCTCATTTGCACGACTGACAGCTAAGTCTTTGCATATTGCAAAATAAAATGTTGAGTTTCTGCCTTGGGAAGTGAACTGTTCTTCATTAATAGTGACTATTGATGGTCACAGATGTGCAGTGCTAAGCAACACACAGAGGAAGCAACCCAAAAATAAATCATAAAGCAGTGTGCTGATTTGTCTAATTCATGCAGTTACACAAGTGAAATGTTGACAGTAAGGGTTACTACTTTCACCAGCACATAAAAACATCTAGATTTGAATGCAGTACCTATAGAATTACCCTGAAACATTGAAAATTTTTGCAGTATTTGCCACATGATGACTTCCATTTATCATAGACCTCATCATGCATTCATGCCATGAGACTTATTGAGGAAGGGGCCATACAGAATTTACAGGAGGTGATGTTGTATGCAGTACATATCAGTACAATGTAAACCTGTGATAATGAAATGTATTATTACAACTGTGTTGATTAACTATCCATATTTTCCAAATCATGTTGCTGATTTTACTTTCTCAGATTTTTAGGTCAATAAATATTTGTAGCATTGGGCACATAAAAGTGTGGTTTTTCTATAATCAATACAAAGAGGACTGCAGGTTGCACAGATCCGAGTTATTTTATCACTCATTGTACACACTTCCATTGTAACATTTGAAATTGCAAGCGCACTTCAGGATCAAATACACTTAAAATGATTTTACTGTGAACATTAAACTCAAAATATCCAATATGTAGATTCAAGCTCTGCACTATTTATGCTGTTCTTCAGCACTTACTACATTAACATGTTGAGCCACTGTAAAAGTGGTATGATGGGTGTTTTTTTTTCAGCAGTCAATACTGTCCAGAGTGCTGACTGAAGTCATTGCCAGTCTCACTTGCACTGCAGATGGCTAAGTCTCTGCACATGCAAAGTAAGGTTTTGAGCTTTGCCTCGGGAAGTGAACTGTCCTTTGCTGATAATCATAGCTAACAGTCACTGATGTGCAATGCCAAGCATTGTGCAAAGGATGAAGCAAAAATAAAAACACAAACCAACATGTATCATTGTGATGGTTTCTCAAATCTGTGCTCTTACATCTTTAAAATGTTGAAATAAAGGATCCCTACTTTCACACAGAGATTACCCTCTCTAGATATGAATGATAAAACCATCCCATTACCATGAAACATCAACATAATTAACAGTTTTTTGCCATATCAGGATTGACATACAGAGGCAGAGAAAGTTGTATTCAGCTTTGTACTTTGGAAATTTTACATTTAGAGAGCAATATACCCATATTCTCACACTTGTCATTTGCCTTTTTACATTAGATGCCTTGATGAATGTGATACTTGCAGGAATTATGCTAATAAAGGATTTAAAAGTATGAACAAATGTCTGCAAGACAAGAGTGTGTTTTTTCCTTTGTTTTGTGAACATTAAATTTTGATCTATTTGTAACATGATTGTATTGCAATTTGCAATGTGTTTGGCTTTTTGTCTATATGTTTACATTAATTATACTTGGATATGACTCACAAACAGTTTTTAATCAGAGACACATTATGTTCTAACAATATTAAACTAAATGGGTATAAAGGTTATTGCCTAAGCAAATGTAAAAGAAAAATTGCAGTAAGCCTATTCTCTCTGATATACCCTCTGGCAGGAGTGATAAAAATGTAATTAGGCATGCACAACTGCCAATTAGTCACACTTTCAAGACATTAGCTAGTCACAATATTGAATACTCACTCTTGTACTGCTACAGTATGTGTACAGCAATATGTAGCTCCTAACACCATGTTTACCTGCCCAGCACCTTGAGTCGATTTAGTGATTCAGGAATGATAATAAGCTGACACCTGATTTACATATTGCACATGACTAATCAGGTTAATGTACAAGATATAAGCTGAACCTGTAGCTACGGAATTTCAATCATACCAGGAAAGACTGCCTGGAAAGCCCTAGTGCTTCAAACTCAAAATAGTGCTGTTGACTGTTTAGACTTGGTGCATTTGCATTCTTTTGGGAGAAATGTCTTACAGTTTCTTTCAAGGTATGAACTTAAAACAAAAAAGCAAAGATCAAAACCAACACTATTCCTCAGGAAAGCACGGACACTTCATTAAGCTTTCATTCACATTTAATGATCGTGAACTTCTTCAGAAAACATCCATCTACCCTTTCTTCACATTTAAATACTTTAAACAATTAAATCACATGATTAATTAGTAGTGCAACATTGAAATGGACATTAAAGGCACAGTTTTTAAAAAAGTCAAATAAAACTGTGTAAACTCATATATGTTTACATACTAAAAAACACACATACTACAAAATGTATGTGTAAATATAATATCACATATTTTACATATATTGTAAAAAAAACACTTTAAATTAATAACATCATTAAGACCTGGCACACTATCTGTACCCAAATGTATCTGCCATATACTTTCTTTACATTCCAATCTAGTTTTATAATCACCAGAAAACATTTCACAACTCACATTGTCCAAAACTGAAAAAACGAATTTCTTGAAATGTTGACACACACTAGCATGTCTAGCTAAAGCATTTTTATCATCTCCCTTCTTTATAGCTAGCTGATGTTCATATATGCATCTTTTTAGACATCTAATAGTTTTTCCAATGTAATAGCATGGACAGGAAAGACACTGTGAATGAAAGCTTAATGAAGTGTCCGTGCTTTCCTGAGGAATAGTGTTGGATTTGATCTTTGCTTTTTTGTTTTAAGTTCATTTTCTAGTTACATAGTTACTCATTTTTTTTCTTTCAATGTATGTTATATTCTGTAAAATACTTACAGTATTATTGCAGTCTGTTTTTTTTCTTAGCTAACTGAGTGCTGTCTACACTTTGCACACCTATGTTTGTAACAAAGTTGTAACAGCTGCTATTGCAATGATTCTCTACTTCTATTTCAGGGGTTTCTGAGAACAATTCTCTAAGAATGTTAACCAATTTCCAACTTGAGAAGTTTATGTAGGTTAAAGTGGCATTTGAAAACTGTTTATTGCTAGTGCTCTTCTATATCCATGGCATCACTTTTTTTTCAATCTGAAGTTGTGATATTGTCATTGGAAGGGTGGATTATTGCACAAGTTCTTGCGTTTTCATTACAAAAATGGGAAATGTCCACACTTTTGCAATGTTCCTTTTGTAATGAATGTTTAGCAGCTACTATTGCAATGATCTTTGAGTTCTGTTTCATGGGGTTTTGGAAAAATTTTCTGAGGATGTTGACATGTCTGATTTGTGAAGTGTGCTGTAGGTTAAAGTAAAATTTAAGAACGTGTTCATTGCTAATGCTGTTCTATATCCCTGACATGTTTTTTTTTCCATTATGAAGTTGCATCATTCCCATGGTGATATAGGGGATTTTACAGGTATTGATTAGATGTTCATGTTCAGCTATATCATTATTAGCATGTTTAAATGGTGAAACATGTATGACATTTTTTTCTTCCCAATGATAGATCAGCACATAACCACACAGCCACTGTTGTGTACTCTGATATATATATATATATATATATATATATATATATATATATATATATATATATATATATATATATATATACACCTAAACCAGCCATTCCAAATAAACCTGCATTCTCAGATGCTGAGAATGAGGTAATTGTCCAGTCCCTCCATCTCCAGAGGACATGCATCTTAGAGAAACACATAGCTGACAAGCACTCACTTCGTCATGTCTGGCAGCAGGTAGTCATTGATGTAAATGCTGTGAGTGGCCATAGCCATGTCTGCAAGGCTATCAGACATAGCGACAGTGACATGATTAAGAATTCTAGTAGTAGAGCCAGAGCTGTTGCACAGAAACAGAGAGCTACTGGGGTGAGCCTGCTACCGAACCAATACTCTCTGAGACAGTGGCGTTCCTGTTGACTGCAAGGAATCCAGGCATCTCAGAGGAGTTACTCAGTGCTTTGATGGATGTGGGGATAGAGGTGGAAGGCAACCTTAGCATGTCCACTAGTGATGCTCCAATGTATGCTCTATATATATATATATATATATATATATATATATATATATATATACACACACACACACACACACACACACACACACACACACACATACACACACACACACACACACACACACACATATATATATATATATATATATATATATATATATATATATATATGTATATATATATATATATATATATATATATATATATATATATATATATATATATATATATATACATTATAAAAGTGCTGTAGCATTGCAGTAGTTTTGTTTAAGTAGTCATATTCTGTTTAATTCTTATCATACCTCTATCAGTTTCAGTGTTTTTCATCTGGGACCATCTGGCATTGAGGGTTAACAACCACTTGCATGTTATTTACATACATTATTTTTCTTCATGTATATGTGTGTGTGTATATATATCTATCTATATATATATATATATATATATATATATATATATATATAGGTCTGTAAATATGTAAATATACCTTGGAAAAAATGTTTACTTGCATTTGCATCTGATTTTTGCTTTATTCTGGTTTAGGTAGCATATTTCTGATAATGTCTTCATTTATTTCTTCTGTTTTCTGTCTAATTGGTAACCTGATGTTTGACTATCGGCAGCCTCTGATAAAGATGGTGGTGATGAACAGGCACAGTCTGGGGTTGCATAAGGTATGTCTGACATAGAAAATATGGCTCCCACATCCTCTCCCCAGAGTTTGGACACAATCAATGTACTAAGCATACCCATGACATTGAACTATATGAAGTTGGACAGGTTGATAGGAACACAGTTGTGGTTACCCCAGATGTAGATCTCACAGAATCTTCCCCTAGCCATTGTGAGGGTAAAGTACCACACAGGGGTGTCAGTAGTAATGATTAGAGAATGCATGCTTGCCACCCTCACCCTGATGTTGGAATGTCAATAGGTAACACCCAAAGTATGTGCGGGGCTATCATGGAGGCACAGGCAAGTTTCCTCAGCACCTCAGAAGAGATAACCAGAGTAGTGAATGTCATGCATTCTGATATGCAAGACCACATGAACCATGTGTATGACCCCTTGGATCAGATGAATGACATACTGGGTCATACACTGTCAGTTATGGAAAGTTTGTGGGTAGACAGACAACATCCATAAGGCCAAAGAACCAATATATCATCAGATGTTAGCTGACATGGCCATAGCTGTGCCAGATCCTACTCACATAATGTATTACTTCCACTATTCAGTCAGTGATAGAGGTGTCCACACCTAGATATGATAGACCACATGGTCATGGTTGTGGACATAGTTATGATGTGAGCTCATCCAGCAGAAATCATCCATGTTCAGGTAGCACCCCGACTTTTAGCCAGGGTCACAGAATGAAAGGTCCAACTTTTGGCAGAGGTAGCTCACATGGTTGGGTTGTAAATGGTGAACTGATTCCTCTGCTATGCACAACTGACTATTCTATGATACCATGGCATAGTGCTAGCATAAATGATTTAGCTATGTTCCTGCAGACCCACACACACACACAGTATTTCTCACGTTACCCATGCTACTTTAAACACACTTATATTCTTTAATATTAACCTCCTGCCACTGTGTGCAAGTGATGATGACTGTGTCCTGCTGTTTGCACATTTCTTTGTTACTTACGGTTGCCAATATCTGATGCATAGATTAGAGAGATAATGCTTGCTTTCATCAAGATTATGTACTGAATTGCATTCTTGTTTTATTCTGCTTAATTTCAATGGTGTTAATATTTGTTGTTCTTATACTTGTAGCAGTAGTAGTAGTATTAGTAGCAGTACAGTCCTGTTAATTATAATTTACTGCTTGTTCAGCACCTTGTGCAGATGATGCTGAGATTGCTATGGTCCCTGTTTGAGTCTCTAACCTGGGTGACTTTTATTTCTGCTGCACAGTGGTGACCAAACCAAATGTGTTTTGGGGCAATACCTTTTTCTTTTCTCTGTTGGATTGTGTATCTTCATTTGTGTCTTAACTACTTATGTTTTATTTTCTAGTTATAAGAAATGTATACCTATGCTTGATCACCTACCTGTACGAATGATGGTGAAACTAACGTACCCCCAATGGGTTTCTTTGACATGGGCCTGCTGTGGCTTGATGCACAAGTTATATACATATGTAAGTAAAAGCCATTATATAATATTTAATAGCTTCAAAGTGATTTTCTTTTGTGTGTTGCATGTATCACTCATATACGTTACTGCTGATGTTCCAGTATAATTGACCAACATTTTATTTTAGTGAAGTCAGTATATACAAATTAGGGTAAACATTTATGTCTTCATTACAGGTTCATCACTTACCTCAGTTACCATTGTTGCTAACATTTTGTAGTGTGGGGTTACCTATACTGATGCTCACAGTACACAGCCACTATGGGAAAGTAAAGGCTGGTAATTTTGCATTCATCACTGTTACTGTTTGTATGTGCTTAGCTGATATTTTGATGTTCACTTAGGTAGTGAGGGTGAGAGCAAATTGCTGCCTCTTAGCCAGGACCATAGCCTATTGTGCATGCCTCCATCTGCCATAATTATCCACAGCTGTTGGTTCTCCATCTTGTTCCTCATATGTGTCTGCTGGCCTTGTTTGTGGTGCTGGGAACTGTAGTCCTTGTACTGGGTCTTCCCGCTGCAACTCTCTCCTAACAATAATGTTATGTAATATGGCATTTTGGCAGAGGTTGCTGGACCATACTACAGGGTACCTCCAGATGTATTTATTCACTGGAAACATGACTTCAGTAGGCAAAAAACATACTCTATGACATTCCTAGTCTGAGCATGTGCATTGTTGTAACATCACTCAGTAGTGTTGTGTGGGTATCTCTGGGTTTCTCATCACATTCATGAGAAAAGTTACAGTGCATATCCTGAACCCCCCACTAGATGTCCTTGTGGAAGTCATTCCTAGAAGACATTGGGTCCATGTCACATGTATGCCATAAGTGGGAGTCATGGAAACTGCCAGGGTATCTGCATACCCATTATAGCTGACACCGTGTGCATTTGTTAGAGTGATAGCCTTATCTGTTTATGTACCTCCTTCCCTGGTGGAGCTTTTGTTTCAATGTGTGTGTTTAGTCTATGGCCTCCAGAGCCTCAGAAATATGTGTTGTAGCATAGAAATGTTGCATGGTGGTAGCTCTCTCCTCTGAGGTAAGTGGAAACCAGATATGTTCCTTTACATGTTGCAGCATTGCATTAGAAAACTGGTGAAGTATTCTTGAGGCTGAGGTCTGTAACACCTCAAATGTGTTCCCTCTGGGTCTCTGGAAAGTCCTGGTAGCTAGTATACATAATACTATACATGCCTTGGCTTCCACTGGGATGAGTTCTCTATGATTCCCATGGGGCCTCACGTGAGGACAACAGATGTTTACTATTTGCTTTATGGTATTCCTGTCCACCCTGTAGTGGCTATTATTTCTACATCATGAAGACCATGGTAGGTCAGACATGGCCTCAGTACTCTACCCATTCTAGGTCAAGGTCTGGCAACAGCATCATAATCATCATCATGTATTAGAGTCTGTTGCACATAAAGATTTATGATACGTGCAGCAACCCCTAACATTTTCAAATTGTCTCCGTGGCTGTATTCTAGCAAGTCTTGGAATTCAGGGCTAAAGAGAGCACAGCATGTACCCACTCATTTTATGCATTTCTGAATTGACCTGCCATGATTATTTGCTTCATTAGCATTTCATTTGTCTCTTTATTCACTCATTAGCACATTTGGATGCTAATCTTTGTTTTGCAGCAGTGAGTGACATAAAACAGCTCGGTCATTGGTGCTCTTCATGCAAACATTAATTAATTAAACAAAAATTAACCACTCCATATCAGAATCCCAGGTACCATCACTATGGAAAATATTCCACATAATACCCCTTTGTAAAGGTGGTCCCTCCACCGACCTCACCAACTATTGCCTTATTGCCATCCTCTCGCCTCTCTCCAAGATACTAGAAACATGTATCAATTCCCAAGTCTCTAACTACATCCTAACCAATAATCTCCTCTCTAATACTCAACACGGTTTCAGGCCACATCACAGCACAACCACTGCTCTGCTCTCCTTCACTAACACTATCCTTCTGCACAAAAACAATGGCCTCTTCTCCTCTGCCATATTTCTTGATCTATCTAAGGCCTTTGACATTGTATATCATGAGCTTCTACTCTCCAACCTCTCTTTCATCAGACCAACCACAAAATGGTTCCACAGCTACCTCCATGGTGACTAGCAATCAGTTGTATGGGAGAACACCCTCTCCCCTCATCTTCCACTGCCTCCAAACAAGCCTCAGCCCATACAGTACACTGATGATTCCACCCTCATTTGCTCTGCTCCTACCTTACCTGAACTCCAACAGATCAGACAAGAATCTTTCTCATCTGTAGAAAGCTGGCTATCCAACTTCCAGCTCCTACTTAACCCCAATAAGACCAAGCTCCTCATTTTTCAACCATCCAAATCTACCCCAAGCCCCCCTCACTTCAATATACTTGGCAAAGACAATACCTCCATCTCTCCATCAGCTCACACCAAACTACTCAGAGCAGAGATTGACAACAATCTCAAATTCGACACCCACATATCCCTTACTATAAAAAAGTTCACAAAAAACTTGTATATAGAAACAACCAATACTTCACCAAAACTGCTAGAATCACTATTGCAAACTCCCAACTAATCTCCACCTTACTCTATGCATCTTCCATACTTACTAATCTTAAACAATCAGACTTAAACTAGAGGCATTTTTTTTTTTTTTTGCTACAACAAAACCGCTAAATTTGCCTCTGGTGCTCCGTACCATAGCCACCACTGTGTCTCCCTCAGAGAACTAGACTGGTTCCAGCTCCCACAACTCCTCCACATGAATCAACTCTTCTTTGCCCACAAACGTTTAGACCACCCTCTCAAAATCCCATCACTGCAATCCCTTTTCCAACCCTACCACTCCTCCAGACCCCTACACTCCAGCAACAAAAATCTCCTCCAGGTCACCAAAGCCAAAAACACTGTAGGAGAATCTCTATTTTCCTGTGCCATATCCAAACTTTGGAATAGCCTAACCCCCACCATCACTACCCTAACTTCCTCCAGTCATTTCAAGACTGCACTGAAACTGCACCTAAAATCTCACTGGCTCTGCCCTTGCCTGAACCCAGACTAAATACCCCCAACCACTTCTGCTCATTTCTGCTCACTCTGCTCAAACCTCCCTCTCTGGCTGATCTAATCTTTGTTTCCATAAAGGCAATTTAATGAAAATGCACTCATTTCCTTTGCTTAGCATACTTAAAACCTATTAATACCATATACTATGTACAATGAGCTGTTTATATTGTTTAAACTGTACATTAAGCTGCTTACATTATTTAAACTACATGTCTGTGTTATTGTTCATACTTTATGTTTTTTTTTTACTATAATCTGAACCTAAGAGCTCTCTAAAGTATGTCACCAACTTTGTTAGTGAATTGTCATTTTGCAATATGTGGAGCTTTTCTCCTCGGGCCTCCGCTGAAAAAGGACCTGTGTCCAGTCAGAATTTCCCAGTAAACAAATGTAAATAAATAAATAAACAGGCTCAGAGTGACATGTAGGTTTTCCTGAATCCCAGTTTGCATCTTTTCTCTTTTTTCTTACATAATTAAAGTAATACCTGATATAAAGCATTGAAGTTTAAAATAATTAAGTCTGATAAAAGGATTTGAGGTGTGCTACTAAAGACTTCGCTATTGTACTAAATTGACCAAGATTCAGTGAATTTCTCAGTATTTTCATGGTTTTTTTTTAATAAAAAGTATTCAAAAATACTTACACTCACCCTGTGTGTTATTTCTTGGGTAATGTTTGCATTATTTTTCTGTTAAAAATGTAATGTTTTTACAGCTGATCTCACTGAGTCAGAAAGAGTGTAAATTGCACATACCTGCACTCTTTCTCTTTCTTCTGGGATGACAGAATGGCTACTCTGCAAATCCAAATTCACTGGATATTCTGTTGTTTCATTTTACTATTATTTCCTGCTCCCAACTTCCAGGATAGCTGAACACTGAGTAACAGCTTAATTTCAGCTCTCCCAATGTGAAAACAGAAACTCAGAAAAGAGAGCCAGTAAATTTGTCTTTTTAGGTAAATTTCAGTTCCTGGCTAGTAAGTGCACTGCTTGGATGCCAGCAAAGATAAAATTTAGAGAACATGAAAGAAAATCAACCACAAAAGGTGTTCATCAAAAAACAGTTCAAGACCCATCTTTGGTGCAAGACTTGACTTCCAGTAATCTATACGAAAACCATAAGTCAAATGTGCTTAGAGTTGATTTAAATAAATGAAACACTGAAGAAATATATCAACTCAAATAACAAAAGGCTGGGAAAATGGGAGAAGCTTTAAACAGATATTCATATGAGCTGATAAAACTGCAAAAATCAAAGGGAAAAAGAGGCTAGCTGAGACTGCTCAAGAAGCGATGTTTCAAAAAAATGGTACACTTGGAGAGCTGAGTTTCTGGTGTCATTCCAAGGGGATCCAGTGTCTTTCTGCCTGAGACAACATGATCGACAGACCTTGATGCTTTGCCACAGATGGCCTGCATCTGTCACCCCTGAGATTCCATATACTGGCCAGGGCCCTTGCCACCCTTATAGTGCCTTTTTTAGGAAATGTCCAGAAGACCAAAATACCACTATAACAGCTACAAACAAATGTAATCTGAGGGTTATGCTACTCAATGCTAGAAGTCTAAATCTCAAAATGCACTCATTCGAAGAGCTCCTTAAAATGGAGAACATCGACATTTGTGCAGTAACGGAGACCTGGTTCAAGGCACCTGAAAGCACTCTTGTGCTACCAGGCTATAATTCATACCACACCTTTCAGCCCCAAAATGAGGACCAAAGCCCTAAAGACAGTGGTGTCTCCATATTCATAAAGGATATGTACACCTTCAGGCTAGTAGCCCAACATAACACATCAGAGATACTCAAGTACAACTAACACTGGGCAAGACTGCAATCCAGGTTGTTGCCTGCTATAGATCCCCCACCATGCCCTAGGACACCCACTCCACATTCCTAAGCACCCTGGAAATATTAAGGTCCAACCAAACACCCTCATACTGGGTGACTTTAACTACCCCTCCATTAAATGGGAAAAATACTCAAGTACCAACACACTCAACGTTTCCTGGAATTCATCAATTCCCAATGCCTTGGACCAACTCATTCTTACCCCACTAGGGATAGCAACATCCTCGACCTGGTTATTACTAATATGGACGACCATTACTCTACACCAATTGTCAAATCCTCCTTGGTCAGATCTGACCCAAGCTAGTCACCATGGATATCCACATCCCACCCATGCCCCCCACCTCCAAGGAAACCACCGTAAAAAAAAAACTTTTCCAAAGCCAACTTTGTGCTTCTAAAAACTGAGGTGGCTAACTTTACAATGCCCATGAAAATGGAAAATAAAAGCAGGACTGCTAAATCATACTCCAATGCACTGTACAACCACATACACAAATGCATGGATTGGGCCATTCCCAATAGAACCAAGAGGCTCTCCTCCAAAAAAGGAAGCAAATCTGGTGGTCCCCTGCCATAAACAAACTCTACAACAGAAGGAATAAATTGTTGCAGAATAAGGTGAAGTCCTAAGACAGGAAAAACTCCATTGTCAGCCTCAACAAAAAGCTGAGATACTTCATCAAATCCTCTAAAGCTAGCTACATAAACAAAATTGCAACAGATACTAAGGACAACCACAAGGCCTTCTATAGTTATGTCAAAAATCTCAGATCTGCTCAGAGCTACTACACAATGGTAACTCCTATAATAAGCCAACAAACATTGCCAATATGCTGGCTGACAGATTCAGTGCCAACTTCACCCCCTCTCACCCTCCAGAGGGCCAATCATAATACCTGAGAAATGCCTAGTATCCAATATTACAGCTGCACAGGTTAAAATCGCACTGTCCAAGGCTAATAATACAGCTTCCATGGGACCTGACAACATCCTGAGCTGTGTTCTACATGAATTTCAAAATGAACTGGCAGCACACCTCTTTGTCCTGTTCAATCACAGCCTCATTTCAGGCTTTGTCCCCACTGAATGGTGCACTGCTACAGTTATCCCTCTCCACAAAGGGGTGCGAATACAGACCCTGGGAACTACTGCCTCATTAGCCTGATGAGTCTGGTAGGTAAGGTTATGGATCACATCATCATGGACCTAATAAATAATGACATAGTGAATCTCCAGACTCTAGACCCCACGCAGTTTGGATTTGTCAAGGATAGATCTTGGCTGCTCAACCTGGTGGACTTCTTCAGGTCTGTCACCAGAACTGTAGACGATGACAAGGTAGTTTACACAGCCTACTTCAATCTGGCCAAGGCCTTTGATACAATTCCTCACTTAGGAATCATAGATAAACCCACTAAGTTAGGCATAAACCCCTATGTCACATGGTGGGTTGCAAACTGGCTTACTGATAGAACTCACACAGTGAAAGTAGCGGACTCCAAATCAGACTACCAACCAGTCACGAGTGGAGTCCCATAGGAATTGGTCCTGGGTCCTCTCCTGTTTGGCATCTACTTTTCTGTAGTCCAGGCCAAAACCTTGGGACTCTGGCTGACCAAGTTCGCAGACAACTGCAAACTGGGAGCCATTATTATCTCCCCAAATCATGTTGACATTCTACAGAAAGGCCTCATGCAGACCAATGACTGGTGTTAGAACCATGGCCTTAAGCTCAATGCCAAAAAATGCATAGTCATTCCCTTTGGGAAGAACATGATACCCATGAACTGGTAGTCCACTGAACACTGAAGGTGTCATAAGAGATCTGGAAACATAAGTGGATAGCAACCTATCCTTTGATAATCACATCACCACTGTGGTCAGAAAATCCTTCTATGTGTTACATCTCATTACAAAAGGTTTTGCCTCCAGGAAGAAAGAGGTCATTGTCTCTCTCTCTCTACTTGTCCCTTATTAGACCAATTATCGAGTACAATGCCCCATTCGGCATGTACCTCACTAGACATATGCAACAACTAGAAAGACCACAAAAATACCGGATCTCTTAGTTTATTTAAAAACCACCACCACAACAACGGTTAACATAGTAGGAATGTTTTATGACAATATTCCTTTAAAATTTAAGATGGGCGTTTTTTTTTGGCGCCAAAATGTTTTTAAATAAACTAAGAGATCTGTTTGTTAGACATTCTGAAGAAGTCCACTATTATGTGGATGAAAGCACTAAATGTCTAATTTGTGTATTTAGGTCTATTAAAGAACACATTTTGTTTTTATTTCAGTTGTCATTTATCGTGCATCCAATTTTGGGTTTCCAGCTTACATTCACTGGATTTCTGTTGTTGGTAGCTAGTTCCAACAAAAATAAAAATGAGTAAGAAAAAAGGAAAAGAATGAGAAGAAAAAGAACAAAGAGAAGAAAGTTTACAAGTAGTAGAAATAGAAGAAAAATATATGAGGAAAAAATAATAAAGAGGACATAGAAGAAGGTTCTGAAATAAGTGATGAAGAAGGCATAAACTGAGAGGTAGTATAAGAAAAAAACAATTCTATTGGTAAAATGTAAAAGACAGAAAAAGAAAATTTAAAGGGGTAAGTACAAAAGAAAAAGAAAGGTAATGGATTAAAAAGAATATATACAGCTAATAACTGGGGTTGGTATACTGGTTAAGGTGCTTGACTCAAAGACACAAGGTATAGTGTTTGATCCCCACCTTTGGGAGGGAAGTTGCCCAGGCTTAGAATGGCCTAATAAAAAAGCTAGTCTAATAATTAACTATGAGCATAAAAAAAAAACAGGAATCTAAGGAACAGGTTAAGAATATAGTAAGGAGAATATGAATTTTGGAGTGGTGTAATATATATGATATAGATGTAATTACATTAGAAGACACAAGAATGTTAACTAATGAAGGAAGAGTACAAACAGAGAAACTATGGGAAGTAAAGATAATCTGGAATTTGGGAAATGAGATGTTCTGGAATAGCTATATTCTGTAAAAATACAGTAAAGATATTAGATGTAACTTTAGCAAAAAATGGGAAAAATAACCATTATAAATTTAAAATGGGAAGAGCAAGTATATAGAATTATAACATTTGATACTTATACTAATTGTTAAGAAAGGGAAAGCTTATTTCATCAGATTTTAGACTATGTAGTGAGATAAATGGATATTATAATAACAGGATACTTTAATTATGACTTAAGAGGCAAGTATAAAAAGAAAGGAAATTATACTTTTAGACCACAAAATGAATGTGTGAAACCAAATGTGGCTGGGTTTTGATCTATATTAGGGCTAAATTCACCTACCATCTAGTTAGACTGGACCACTCCATGGAGTTATTCCAGGTCCAGGTTATGGTGGGTAAGACCCCGATTCAAGTCACAGCCAGTCATATATCCTTCTCCATAGGCCACAATGCCCAAGAAGCCTACTTGTCCAAACTGGAGACAATCTAAATTTTATCGAACACACTGGTTATGGGGGATTTCAATTATCCCATCATCAACTGGGAAACCTACGCTAGCCCTAACTCAATAGCAAAAAAGTTCCTTGACTTTGTTAATTCAAATGCCCTGGAAAAAATTGTCCATACCCTGACAAGAGGGACAAACATTCTAGATCTGATCCTCGTCAACATGTCAAACCAGTACACTGCTGCAATTGTTCGACCCTCAGTAGTTAAAACCTGACTACAGATCAGTCACATTCAACCTGGCACTAGCATCAGAACTCACAAAGGGTGTGATCAAATTAAAAACCTTCACCAAGGCAAATTATACCCGCCTAGGTGAAAGTACAAATGCATTCCAAGCCTCACCCCAAGCTGAAAATAGTAACTACACTGAAGCTTACACTAAAGCCCTGTACAATCACTTGCATAAGTGTATAAACTTGGCTATACAAGATAGAATCAAAGACAGAGCCCCAAGTAAAATCAAGCTGCCAATGTGGACTTCCAGCATCAATAAACTCTAAAATAAATGCAAAAAGAATTATATAAAAAAATCAAGAAAAAACACAATAATTATTATGCAAGCAAATATATTTTTACAAGGAAAAAGAGAAGAAGCATTGGTTTACATGATCAGATTAGTAAAGGAAGATGATAGTATAATGAGAAAAATAAAAATATAAAAGGAGAACTAAAAAGAACTTAGGAAATATGAATAGTGTAGTACAATATGTACAAGAAATGTTTAAAGTAAAGAAGAAGGTAGTGAAAAACATGGAAAGTATAAAAGCTAACAGAAAAATAGAATAAATAGTTAGAAATTGAGATTTCTTTAAATGAGTTGGATAAAGTATTAGGACAAGTAAATATAGATTTGACAGTAGGACCAGATGGAATATGGTACCATATGTATGTAAATTTAAGGGTTTTGCATTTTTTAAGATTTTGAATGAATGGTTAAATGTAGATTTTATGTATAAAGATTTATGTAATGAAATAATTAAATTCATATGGAAGAAGGAAGACAGAAACAATTTAAAAAAATGGAGACAAATAGTATTGAATAATAATGATTATACGATCTTTGTGAGAATAATACAAAAGAGATTTGAAAATAAAAATGGAAAATATTATGGAAGATAGTATTCATACCATAAAGGGGAAGGGTTGTTAAGAATTATTAATGATAGAGAAATTGTGGATGATATTATAAATAGAAAATAGGGCAGCCACGGTGGTGCAGTGGTTAGCATTGCCGCCTCACAGCAAGAGGTTATCCGGTTCGATCCTCAGCTGGGGTGCCTTCTGTGCGGAGTCTGCATGTCCTCCCTGTGGTCGTGTGGGTTTCCTCCGGGTGATCCGGTTTCCTCCCACATCCCAAAGACATGCTGTAGGTGGATTGGACACTCTAAATTGGCCCTAGGTGTGAGTGTGTGCATGCGTGTGCCTTCTGTGGTAGGTTGGGCACCAGGCTGGCAACTCGACACCGTAAAACTCCACTGCCAATCATGAGCAGACAAGGTGATCCACTGTGGCGACCCCTAACCGGGAAAAGCCGAAAGAAGAAGAAGAAGAAGATTACGAATAGAAAATAAGAAGTCAAAATTATGATATGAGCCCTTAATAAGGTATTTGGCTCAAATAAACATTAAATCTTATGGGTACTAATGAAACAATATAATTTAATTGAGAAAGTTAGGAAATTATGTATGTCACCATATAGTAGTAATAAAGTAAAACTATGAACTCAAAACACCCATCTGTAAACATATATCCAATGAACCAGATTTGGACACAACAGATTAGCACTTTCATTCACTTTTAATACTGTGAACTTCTTCAGAAACAAAAATACATACCCATCCCTTCCTTTTATAGTTAAGTAATTACCTTATACAGGAAATGACATAACCAATTAATAACAGTAATATTGCAAATCCTGAACATTTGTTTGTTTAAAACAAAAAAGTAAAAAATATATATATATATATATATATATATATATATATATATATATATATATACACACACACATGCTTGTTCATAAATATGTGTGCTCATCACTAAAGTCTTAAAACTCAACATGTTTGTATTCTATCTATACATTAAAAAACATTTTAAATTTATGACTTCATTTAAGCCTGGTGCTTTGTCAGCACCAAGCAACAATTGCCAAAAAGCTTCTTTACATTCCAACACATTGTTTAAATCACCAGCAAATGAAGCCTTTTCCACATTGTCCAAAATAGAAAATTCAAACTTCTTAAATTCATTGCATGACATAGCATGCTTAGCTAGTGCATTTGTCTTATCTTTCTTCTTTATTGCCAATTGATGTTCGTATATCCTACATTTGAAACTTCTCTTAGTTTTACCAATTTAATAATTTCTACATGGTGAACAAATGGCCACATAAACCACATATTCACTATTACAGTTGTGGTACTTTTTGGTCCAAAAAGTCTTCTTAGAATATCCTATAGTTACAGAAGAAAAATTACTTATGAACCTACACTGTTTACAATTATTGCAACTGTAAGTACACTTTTTGTTAGTGCATAAACGGTTGTAACTACATTCTTTCTCTTTTCCATATTCTAACATATACTTGATATTGGTTGTTTTTTTTGTAAAATATTATGGAAGATAGTATTTATACCTTAAAGGGGAAGGGTTGTTAGGAATTATTAATGATAGAGAAATTGTGGATGATATTGCGAATAGAAAATAAGAAGTCAAAATTATGATATGAGCCCTTAATAAGGTATCTGGCTCAAATAAACATCAAATCTTATGGATACTAATGAAACAATATAATTTAATTGAGAAAGTTAGGAAATTATATATGTCACCATATAGTAGTAATAAAGTAAAACTACTTGTAAATGGCTGGTTAAGCCAAGAGATGCATATAAGGAGTTGTATAAGATAGGGATGTGCTATGGGTAATATACTCTTTGCATTACTTATAAATGTGACAGTATATGAAATAAATTATAAAATGAAGGAGGTGGGGTGTATAACACCTGAAGGGTTAAGAATTCCAGTTCTGTTAATATATGCAGATGACATAACAATTGCAAAAAAAAATGTGGATAAAGGAAGTAATAATTTGCACAAATGAGTGTCTGGAGATAATAGAGATGGCTTTAAAGATAGAAATAAAGTAAAGGTTTATGTGATGTAGTAAAGATCAGGGTGTATATTTTACAATTAATAAAATGTCTGTTTTAGGTATACAATTTGGGAATAGAGGTATAAGTATAATTCAGTGGGGGAGGGAACTGAAGAAATACATCAAACATGCCTTTTCTGGAGAATATATAAATTATCATTAAAAAAAAGACGTATTTGATAAATTTAGCACTGATGGGAAAATAGCATTCTTAGTAATTGTATTTATGTTGCCAACAGTATGGGGTTCTAGATTAAATCCCCAAAAGAGACATTTTGCATGTATATAAAGAAGGAGGTTTAGGGTTAATTAACCCAGTGTTATATGCTGCTTCATTAAATAGCTACAGTGTTAAAGTAGATAAATGAAAAAGAGAAATGAGTAGTAAACTTGTTTAAATAGAAGTATGATACATTTTGTGGGGTATGGTAAAAAAAGATTAAAAGAGAAAAAGACTGTATAAATGAAGAAATAAAATGTTACCAAGAAAAAAATATTTTTGTGGAAAATAAAAATTGATGATATAGAAAAAGAAAAGTATAGTATAAGAATGTAATGATGAAACATTACTATGTAATACCAAGGGAAACTCTAACAGATGCAAATATTAATGTTATAAAAATAAGAAGCAAATGGTGTAATCAGAAAGTAGAATGTGAAGATTTGTTGTGGAGACTGATAATAGATAAATTGCCAGTAAAAGGAAATATGCCATATAAGAAGAAAAGTGATATAATATGTTTACATTGTCAAGAAGAAGAAGAACTGCAGAATGTGTGTTTTTGAAATGTAAAAGAGTAAAAATGTTATTGGGGAACTATGTAAAGAATTTTTTTAAATATATAAAGGAAACATGGGTGTGATTAAATATGGATAAAGAATATATTACAATAATAGATAGAAAGTTGTTTTATGTTATATGGGTTATATGCATTATATGGAATGAAAGAATAAATTAAATTATGGATAATGGTAAATAGATTTTACCAACAATATTAAGTAAAATCAGATGGTTATGAAAAAAGGAGTTGGGGGTCTAATAGTGATCAAAATTTAGTATGATTGTGTAAACAGATTTGTATAGCTATATCTGCGTACCTTTGTAAATATTTGTAAATATGTAAACATTTTGTAAATAAGAGTTATTTTTTGTATATAAATAAAGGACCTATACTCTATTTGATAGAGACAGTGGTATCTTTTACATCCACATGAGATATCAGAATCAGCAAAACAAACGGTAACGAAAAATGAAAAAAAACGCCACTCGAGTACACCAATGAGTGCTCTCACACTACGATAACTTGTATATAACTAAGACAGCAAAATCTTGTTTAAAACTGAAGAAGCGAAGTGGTTACTAATAAACTTGATTTATTGAAATAACGGCAAAAAACGAACATCCACATACAAACATAATCCAAATGTTAAGCGCTTTTACCCAGTAAACATGGGCTTCTTCAGAACTAATTATGTTAATACAATTCAGGTAATTTAAGCCTTTTTTGGCACCAAAAAATCCATTCCAAACTCTCATTTAAAGTGATAGTGATATAAAACAAATTCATTGTTGGTATCTAAGGATGTAACCCTAGCAGGTACTTAAATCACATCGAAAACAAATCATTCGCAAATTTATTACTGTTGTAAATTATAAAAAAGAACAGTTCTTATAATAAATACATAAATAAATGAATGACATCGCAAAATTGTCACTAAAATAAAATATTAACATATATTAGAATATAAACATATAGGTAGTAAGAGCAATAAGCTTCCATCTGTTCGTAGCCCGAGATGTGGTACCTGCAAACAATGTAAATATATGTCAGAAGAAAATATAATATACCTAAACAATGGACATAAAAGCATTGTGTACAGGAAGACTGGGAATTGTAACACCAAGATGGTGATTTATTTGAGTGTCTGTCAATGCTGTGGTAGTTTTTACATGGGAAAAACAGAAAGAAACTTCAGGAAAAGAATTTATGACCATACTTATTGTATAAAAATTAAAGATAGTAATAATGCATTATACAGACATGTTGAAAGGGAAGGAGATGATCACCATTTTAAATTTATGATACTAGAAGTGATAAATAATGACCCTAGGGGTAGTGATATGAAAAGCTTACTCAGCTATAAGGAAGTATGGTGGCAAATCATGCTAGATGCCACCACACTTCCAGGTTTAAATTAATTTATTTCTGTCAAACCATTGTTAGCGTTTTTGTAATGAATTTTTTATACAAAAACACTTTTATATAAAAACATTTTTTATATACAAAATATCATAGATTCAACATAGCAAATAATTAATAGCTTATTTTAGAATATAGGTTTTAACTTAGATGTAAGGTATCTAAGGTATTAGATTTTTTAGAAAGTTTTTATGGATTGGTGAAATATTTTATTTTAGTGACAATTTTGCGATGTCATTTATTTATTTATGTATTTATTATAAGAACTGTTCTTTTTTATAATTTACAACAGTAATAAATTTGAAAATGATTTGTTTTCAATGTGATTTAAGTACCTGCTAGGGTTACATTCTTAGATACCAACAATAAATTTGTTTTGCATCACTATCACTTTAAATGAGAGTTTGGAATGGATTTCTTTGGTTCCAAAAAAGGCTTAAATTACCTGAATTATATTAACATAATTAGTTCTGAAGAAGCCCAGGTTTACTAGGTGAAAGTGCTTAACATTTGGATTATGTTTGTATGTGGATGTTCGTTTTTAGCCGTTATTTCAATAAATCAAGTTTATTAGTAACCACTTTGCTTCTTCAGTTTTAAACAAGATTTTGCTGTCTTAGTTATATACAAGTTATCGTAGTGTGAGAGCACTCATTGGTGTACTCGAGTGGCGTTTTTTTTTTTTCACATGAGATATCACCAACTCAGGCAGATGAAGCCTCAATTTAATGTCTCATCTGAAAAATGTCATACTCAGGAGTGCAGAAGTTCCCCTTATGCTTTTGTACCTAAGGTACAAAAACTGGGCTAGACTTGACAGGAATTATATTAAACAGGAACATGTGCATTTAAGTCAAAACTTTTGATATGCATCCAATAACTAATTCAGATCGCACACTGATAATAAATAAAATACAAAGTCAGGGTATTGAAATAAAAATGAGACACTGGAACTTCCCCACCTATCTATTAAACAGAGATGAATTTAATGAATGGGTAATGGAAATTATTCGGGAGTTATTTTGGAAGATGAACATTTCTTCAGAAAATATAGCTAGGAAGTGTAATAAATTGAAAGTGGGGTTTAAAGATATGGTAGAAATAAAAGAAAAGAGATATGGTTAAGAAGTAACAAGAATTATTTAGAGGGACTGACAAAAGTTAAAGTATTGCAGAATAAGGGGGAATCTCACAGAACAAGAGGAGGTGCAACTGCAGAGTGCTAAAGAGAAACTAAGATGCTACCTGGATAATATGCATGAGTTTATTAAGATTGTTGTTAAGCAACAGTTTTTTTAATATAACTCCACAGCACAAAAGCTTTTAGCACAATGGCTTAGGAAAAGAAAGTAGAAAGGGTTGTTACCAAGCTTAGGGAGCCTATAACAAGGAAAATTACCAGAGATCTTGTAGAAGCACTGGAAATATTTCAGAAATTTTAAGAAAATCCTTATAAGGCAGACAAATGAGGACATCGAGAAAAAATACAAATGGAAACATTTATGAAATAATTAAATATGCCAATTTTAGAGGCAGAGGAGACTCAAGTATTAACAATTAGGATAAGAGAAGATGAGATAAAAATGATGATGTATAACCAATACACAGGAAAGTTTTCAGGAACAGATGGTATTCCTGTGGAAGGTTGAAAGCTCTAAGAGGGAAGAAAGTGATAATGATCTGTAAGGTTCTGTTTAACAGTACTGTAAAAGAATGTGAAGCACCAAAATTATGGCTGAAAGCTGTGGTGGTTGTAATATCTAAGATGGTAAAGACCCATAAAATTCAGCTTCATTTAGGCCCATTTCAATTCTAAACTATGATTATAAAGTGTTTATGTCCATAATGGCTAAAGAATAGCAAAGGTGATACCAAAATTGATAGATCTGCATCAGTGTGATTTTGTGGAAGGGAGGCAAACATTTGACAACATTAACAGAACAATGATGATCCAGAGGGAAGCAGAACATGAGAAGATACCACTGTTGTTGGTGGGTCTTGATGTAGAAAAAGCATTCAAAAGAATAAGCTGGGATGTTATGAGTATGGCAATGGAAGCATTTGCACTCCCTGGCACAATAATAATGTTAATTAAAAGGATATATGAGGGACTGGAGGTGAAAATTAAAATGAGGAGTTCCTCTCTGATAAGTTCTGTTTGAAGAGAAGAATCAGACAGGGGGTATCCTCTTTCCCTTTGTTATTTGTGTTACAGTTAGAACCATTGGCAAAGAAAATAAGTGGCTCAAAAATTCAAGTATATAATCGGTATGGTAATCAGGAAATAGTGGCATTACTTGCAGATGATATTAGTTTGTACCTGACAAAACTAGCAAAGGACATTTCAGTGTTGTGGAACATTTTGAGACAGTTTCACATCTTTTCAGGATACAAAATTAATGAAGATAAAACAAAGGCAATAGCCGTAAGCTATGTACCAACCCATGAATTGGTTCAGTAATACCCATATTTATGGGGACATGATAAAATGAAGTACTTAGGAGTATGGGTTGAAAAGGATTCTGTTATGGCAGCTAAACATATGTGGAAACAGTCTAAACAAGAGATAATACAAAAACTGAGAAGTTGGAAGCTCTGTTTTATAGATATTGACAGCAAGATACAAGCAGTGAAAATGTTTTTAGTCCATTTAGTTTTATATATGGGTCAGGCATATTTCATCTACCAGAGGGAAAATTGTGGATAGCAATTAATAAAGTGATAAAGGATTTTATCTGAGAGGGAAACAGGACAAGAGTCAAGTGGGATAAGTTGATCCTTTTAATAAAACAAGTTAGTTTGGGATTACCTGATTTGAAGGGGTATTTCAGAACTACACAGTTAAGGCTCCTACACATAGCACAAGCAGAAAATTATAATTCAAAGTGGAAAGGGTGGGTGATGATAAATGGGGGATGCTCAAGAATAAATAGAGACTGGGATTTTGGATGCAGATCCTTAAGGAGAATAACAATAATCATACAGAATATTCTATTCATAAAGTAGCAGAAAGTATTCTAAGAACTAAGTCAACATGGGAATGGAGAAAGGAGATTCTGCTGATAGCGATGACTGCAATTAGGGGTACATAGAATAGACAAGAAGTGGCTGGAATTTACTGGAGAAAACTAAAAAAGGAACCAAGGTATTGGGAGTAAATAATTAGAGAGGGAAAGATAATAGAATTGGAAGAGGCCAAGAATACATTTGGTCTGCGCTCAGAGATTGCCTTCCCTATCAAGGATTGATATCAGAGTATAGTCAAAGAGAAAAGAATAGGGAATCCTAAGTTAAAAACTAACACTGGTAGAGTTTTTAGTAGAATCTAGAAAAGAAGCTGCTGTTTCGTGCATGATAACTATAGGAATAAATCAGAGGAGGTTAGAAAGGATTAGAATGAGAAATTGAATAAGCAATGCACAAAGAAACAATGGGAGAATATATGTATAGATTCATATGTTCATAGGAGGTTACTAGACTGACAGCCCTAGTACCCTTACAAGCCTAGCTTTATTTATCCTGAGTTGCCCCAATTGTCAGTGGTTAGGTGAGTGACATTCACAGAGGTAAGGATCTACGGTAGTTAATACCAACTTCCTCTATCCGCAAGGGATATGGGCACCACCCCAGTAGTAAATTTGCAGTCACCCATCCATTGATCTAGATTACGTCTGAAGAGGGTCATAGAGGGGCTGTGTTTGACATGAATTGGAAGCTTCTTCCAGAGAAGTGGCAGTCTCTGGGAGATGTATCTATCTCTCCATCATGACCTGTTCATGTCAAAGGTATGTTAAGATCCCTGGAACTAGTGACCCTCCTGCAGTTTGATTATGAATGTGTATTATTTCCATAAGGGCCAGGTCAGAAACTGCCCTGTATACCAGGCACAGGTTACCCCTTTGCATCATGTAGGAGACAGAATACAGTGACAGGGCTTTCAGTCTTTCTGTATAAGACTTGTTTTGTATACCCTGTAATTTCTTGGTGAGAAACCTCTGTGATCTCTCCAATTGTTGCAGCTGTCTGGTGAGGTACATGCAAAAGGGAGCATTGTATTCAATTTTTTGTCTGATGATGGCCAAGTATAATAGAATTATAATATCCTTTGATCTAAGTGTGATGCCTTTACTTATAAGATGTGACACATTGAAGGATTTCTTTACTACTGTGGATACGTGGTGATCAAATTTCAGATTGCTATCGACCTGAGTACTCAGATCATTTATCACTGGGTCTATACTTAGGGGATGCTGTCTATAACAGAATTAGCAGGGATGTCAGCTTTCCCAAAGGGAATAATAATGCATTTTTTTGCATTTAGCTTTAATCCATGGCTTTGGCACCAGTCATTTGTCTGTGTTAACCCTGTCTGCAGTATATTAACATCATTGGGGGACTCAATGATTGCTTCCAATTTGCAATTATCAGTGAACTTGGTCATCCACAGGCCATCCAAGTTTATCTGGAGTTCTAAGAAATAAATTCTGAACAGCAAGAGGCCCAGAACAGAACCCTGTGGTACACCACTGGTGACTGATCTTTTGCTAGAGGTGAAGTCACCCACTTTACAATATGTGTCCTCTTGGTGAGCCAGTTGGCTACCCATCTGGTAATATAAGGGTTAATTCCCAATTGGGAGAGTTTCTCTTTAACACCTGAGTGGGGGATTGTGTCAAATGCCTTGGCTAGGGTCAAGATAGGAGGTATGCACTGTCTTTCCTTCGTCTAAGACTTTGGTGACTTTCTCAAAGTCAACCATGTTTAACAGGCATGATCTACCTTTAATGAATTACCTATTGTCCTTGTTAATAAGGTCCATAATGATTCTCTCCATGGCCTTGCATATGAGGCTCCCAAATATGCAACAAAGTCTGGATGACCCCAAGCAGACTCCAAAGAATTTTTCCTCAGTTAGACTGCAGATGTTGGAGGTGTGATGGGAAAGAAAGAGGTAATTAGGAAAATGTTTTTTAGGAGTGTAATAAGTTAGCAGACTTTTAAAAAATTCTGCAGACTACTCTGAAATACTGGGTGACTAAATTGGTGTAACAAAGGAAATGATTTTCTTGGACTGTGATACAGAATTGGAATTGCCAGAGATAGTAAGGCCTTAAGCTGAGTTTAGTTCTGGTGGCTGCCAAAAAGCAAATGTGTAACCAGCCTTAAAACTGAAAATTAGAAAAAAAAAATCTAATAAAACTGCCCCAATCTGAAAACTTCTCTCTGTGTATTCCTTTCTCCCTCTTGCTGACTAGGTAATGGATTCTGAAGATCCCAACATGATGTCAGCATGTCAGTAAGAAATCAGAGCTCCCTGGATAGTAGTCAATGAGGGTGGAGCATGTTATGGTTATGGAGGGTATTTTTGGAAGAGATCTCCCTCAAAAAGAAAAGTGATAATCCAAACTTAAATGACAGAAAGACAGTCCAGATAGGCAACTAGTGTTTTAGTGGGATATTCTATTTTTATTCAAGATATAAAATATGTGGCTAAGGAAAATTTTAATTGTAATTCGAAAAATGTGATATATGTGGCTCAGTGTCAAAATTGTCCCTGTGTTTATGTAGGAAAAAGTTCAAGGAGGTTGAAGGACCTAATTTATATGCATTTTTTGGATATCAGAAAAGGTAAACTAACTAATGCCATATTTAAACATATATCAGGACATGTAACTCATAAATTCTGTTTCTTTTTCTGTTTTTGATCATCTTAAAAATGCTCCTTCCCCACATAGGACCCCCTATATCAAAACCCACCTTCTAACTCTGTGCATCATCTCTATACTCACATCATTTGCCGGCCTATTTCTTCTTAACCACCATATTTTGTTAACAGTTTATTTCCAATAATTTCTCACCCTCAAATGTAATTCAGCTAATGACCCTTAGACTGCTCTGTTGCTAGATTTTATTATTATTGTAGAATGTAGAAATTTTTTACTGTAGAATATTGCATAAAACTGTATGACTTCTTTGCTTCGTATATGTATATGCTAATATGTTTCTCATTGTAACTGGAGCTTTTCTCCCCAGGCCTCCACTGAAAACCATCTCTTTCTGGGCCCAGTAGACTTCCCTGGTCATCAAACTGAAATATATAAATAAATAATAATAAAAAAAGACTCCCAGGGAAAAATTATGGATGAACATCATACTGCTAGGGAACTACAGTGGCAGATGAGATTAAATGCATAGGTTCATAGGTTGGTACTAGGCTATCGGCCCTAGGGCCTATACAAGCCTAGCCATAACAATTCCCTGGCTATTTCTTCCCACACTATTTACTTCCCTGGACCCCTGTCTAGCAGGGTGACTGACGTGATCCCCAGGGTGAATTTTCTTTCTCCCATCCAATCATCAAGGTTCCTTTTGAAGAGGGCCAAAGAGGCGCTCTGCTTGAACAACAGTTTATCCAGGGTTAAATAAAACATGTTCACTGTGTCCCATCTTAAAATTAAGACATTATAAAATTAAGTAATTACTATGCTACAGGGACATGCAAGGGCCTAAAAATGTTTTTAGTTAACAACATCAATATTAACATTTATATTTTCTCATTTTACTTGATTTGAGTTTGGTTTTAGGAAATCGTGTATAGAGGAACATGGTCAAGTGATGTGCTGATTGGTGGATAAACTGATGATGGTTTTTAACAATTTAGTTCTGATGAAGTTCCATTCAAGGAGGAACAAAAGCGCTTAACTTACAATTGTAATAGAGGATTTATAAGTGGTAAAGATTTGGTCTTTATCCTTGTCTTCCGAGATGCTGGCAGTACTTCTGTGGTTATGGAATTAGCACTGTGCCCCTGATGTCTTGAAAATTAGCATGTGTAAGAAAAGATGCTAAAGCAGGAGTAGCTTGGTGGTGTATGATTATATTTATTTATTTAACATTTTTTTACTGGGAAAGTCCGACTTGGAACAAAGCCAATTTTCAGCGGAGGCCTGGGGAGAAACACTCCAGATGCATATCTTTGTAACATGGGAGGAAATTGGAGCACCAGGAGGAAACCTATATGAATACAGGAGGACATACAGACTACACACAAAAGGCACTCCAGCCAAGAATCAAACCAGAGAACCTCTTGCTGTGAGGCGACAATGCTACCACTATATATATATATATATATATATATATATATATATATATATATATATATATATATATATATATATATATATATATATATATATATATATATATATATATATATACATATATATATATATATATATATATATATATATATATATATATATATATATATAAAACAGAATATACATCTAGTAGGTCTATGCTAAATTTGATTTTCTGATCGGTAGTAAAGTCCAGAATGGAATGTCTATTCTTAAACATAGGGAGGTTTACAAAATGTATGAACATGCATAAGAAAGACTGAAGCAATCTGGCGACAGCAAGCTTTAATTACTGGTACTGGATTCTATGAAACCTCCACTGTGGCTCCATGAATGAAGACATCCTAATCTACTTAGCATACTACTAAAGGCATGATGTTTAAGTCACCTTGCTTAAGGAAGATAGCACTGCAGCTGTAACAAAGTGCTGCTCAGGATCTGGTGATAGTTTAATTCAGGGATAAATCTAATGCCTCGTTGCCTGTATATCTCCAAGTTTATTCTCAGAATCAGTCAGGATCTACAATACCAAACTCAAGAAATAAAAATCACATCACATCTGACATCCTCTTCTTCGCTTGTGTTCTATAGTTATCCCTACTCTCCCATAGTTCTGTTTCCAGTATAACACCTTGTTGAGTCAGGATTAAACTTCGACAAACTTTCTGTACTCTTTAGTTTGGGGTGGGTTGGGTTAAAAGTTAGGTTATGCACTGTCCCTGAAATCTGTGGTTGCATAATCATTCTACTTTATGACAATTTGTAATGATTTCTGTTAAACTAAAAGTATGACTCCAAAATATGAGTATAAACCACAACAATATGTTGTTATATACTGGAGTCTATCTAAAGGAGGGAAGAGCTTAGGGCAGCACAAAGGTCAGGATGCCCTATGACATGAAATAATTTGTCTGAGAGCTGCATACATTTCATATCTATTGATATAAGCATGCCGCATTTCTCCCATGAAGTTTTATGCTCTGATACTTCTGTTACCCTCAGGCTGTCATCTCTCCTTCATGCATCTTCCAGTGGATCCACAGTATCTAGTTATGTCTAAGATATCAGTATTTATTTTCAGGTCATCTTTCCTCACTTGATGCTCTACCAGAAAATAAATGTTTTCACCACCTGCTTTAGTAACCAAGGAAGTTTAGTGAATACTCTCTCTAGATTTTACCAGTATGGTGCAACTTTACTACTAGTGCGCTTCATAAAGATCAGCATTTATGTGAATCTGTGTGTTGCCCCCCCACCACCACCACCACAGTACCTGTTGCTATATACTTTCACCTCTATAACTCTGTTTACAGTATTTCCTCCAGAAATACCTACTTCTGCCTGCCATTCACATTTAACAGAACATTAGCTTAACCACTGAAACACAAGAACAGAGCTTGGTTATTAAACCACCTCCTGTATGTGTACAATATTATCCCAAAGATAAATCTGATGGAGAACTGTTATTGCTTACAGTGCTCCAAAACATGTCAGCAATCACAAAATATGTTTGTTACTAAACTGAGCTTTTTATCCATAAATCACAAGACACAGAGAACCAGATATTTTCCACAGTTTCACTGCAATGTCACTGTGAGGTTAATTTTCCCTGCTCTAATGATCTCAGCAGAGGGACAAAGTCAGCACAGTCAGGCTAGTTTAATTTAGAATACATGAGAAGACCATACCGGTGATTTATATCTATTCATTACATACTAATCATGGCACTTAGTTTCCAGGCACACTGGACAAGGTGACTTTGTTTAAAATCCATTCTATATTTAATTCTGTCTTCTACTGTCATCCCTGACACCTTTACAAAACTTTGGAACATCTGTGTTCAAATGTACTCTTAGTAAGCTTTATGCAACCTTTTCAATTAAAATTTTTTCTGTCTATATAATTAAATTAGACAGTGCAAGAAAATAAAGCAGCTCCTTAGCCCATACTGGAACCCACGCCATTGTGAATATTATTGATTTTCCATTGTCAACTGTGCCTCCAAGGTTACTAGAAATCCAAGTTTTACAACAGTATTTAACTTTTTATTGAATGCAATAACCTGGTGTTTTGAATAATATTGTAATAATTTTTAGTTCATTGTTGGCACTGCTGTTTGACCCACAGCTAAAGAGGTTTATTGTCAAGACTTAAGAAAGCCAGTTGGCAAACTTAGGTGACATGATAAAGCCCTAATTACAGGCCTGGCAACCCAAATATGGTTAGTGGTGGATCTGAAAGGAGAGGATGGTTGTGCCCATCCGAGGGGGGGGAGGGGGTGGAGCAGAGCAGGATGCATACTGCCACAGTCCCTCAGAAGAAAGGGATTGACACATGCATTTCCTGTGAGCAGGCTTTCAGGTCACAAAACCACCACCTGGCAGAAGCCTATATAAGGAATAATCAGGAGCGTGCAGTCCTAAAGTTAAAGCACTGGGTGCTTCTGCAGAGATGTAGGTAACTTATCCCTCCCAGCCAGGAGGTGAGGTTAGGGCTGTCACAAATGTCCTCATAGCTGGGATGCCAAAAAGGAGAAAAACATCCACTTGGCTGCTTGAATGATAGCCCCCCAATGGTTCTCACCTCATACATCTGGTGAGTAACTCCCTCCATATTAAGGAACAAATGGGTTCGCATCCAATAGAGGGAGGCTTAATGGTTGGTATGCATGGGGCAAAAATGACCTTAAAAAAAAAAGAAAAATAAAGGAAAAAAAAGGCAGCTGTGTCTCAAAACAACAGTATCCACATTCATCTAATAGTTATTAGTATTACAACAGCTTGGATTCATTATCTGGATTTTGTAATTTATTCTTTTACATTTTCCAATGTGACAATGCAAAAATGAAAATTTCATGTCATTTCATATTGAAAACTTAATGTTAATTGAAATAAAGTATATTAATCACTGGTATATGCTGGAAAACCCTAATGTAATAAATCTTGTTTAGATAACATTTTCAGCACTTTGACATAGAGTTCCTAAATATATAAATTCAAACTTAGAAAAAAACTACTTTGTGACCATTATATGCCATGCCTATGTAGCCATATAACACCTTCCAGCTTGTTAAACATAATATCAGTTCTATATGACACTAGCTAATAGTTTATACATACATGCAGCACTCCTGTTACTTACATTAAATTAAACCAAGCTCACAGAGTACAGGAAACAATTGAAAAAGTTGTTAATTTTGAGAAATTGTAAAAATTAAGGGCTTTCACCAATACCCTAGACCATACAAATAGCTATACGCTTGCATGAATAGTATTTTTCAACTTATTTCTTCGTTAACTATGCAAATGAACTGATTTTCAGATCCTTCGCAGCCGTAGCCTGGACCACAAGAACAAGAGTAAATACAAGTAACACACACGTATATGTGTGTGTGTGTGTGTGTGTGTGTGTGTGTGTGTGTGTGTGTGTGTGTGTGTGTGTGTATATATATATATATATATATATATATATATATATATATGCAATTTAGTATAGCCAATCGCCAATCACCCAGCATGTTTTGGGGAAATGAGAGGAAAGAGAGTACACAAAGAAAATCCATTCAGCCAAAGGAAGGTCATGTAGAACACCACACAGATGAGTGTAATCTTAATTATTCAGGGCAAATTTGTTAAAATTCAAGCTCATCAAGTTTTCCTCTATCAAAGTGAAACATCCCAGAGTTTTATATGGTCCCTCAACTCCTGTTATGAAGACTTCACCCTCCCTCCTTTACTAAAATAAACACTCTATAGTGGTGCACCATTCTGGGGGAAGAGTTAAACTACATACATCAGAATTTTGATCATTTTGCCCTCAACAATTAGGGCCACTCCCACATAGACAATAACCAGATATCAGGACTGACCCCAGGACTGCACAGATGTAAACCTGAGACTTTAGTACAAAAGTTTAGTACAAAACTACTATACTGCCTAATCAGCACTTAACACTTTTATAAGCATTCTAGAGATAATGTTCTGACCCAATCTCTAAGCTTAAAAGCAGGATCTGCTAATTTTAGCCATTTTAAATAATAAAGCAAAGTTTCTGCCAATGAGCAGTCTGGTTCTATGCCAATTAAAATGTACCTATGCTGTAATCTGGTTCAATTTCTTCACACAATGTCTCGTTATACTTTTTTGCCTACAAATCCACAAAATCTTAAACAATACCTGGAAAGACAGAGGAGGAAGGAGGGGCACGAGCATCAGACAGTAGGAACTAATTATACTCTGGATCTGTGAAAGCACTTTTTCAGAGAGAAAGGGTGGTAGAGTCATGAAATGAACGATGGGACTGCATGGAGGAGAGGGAAATACACAGAGGTAATCAAGAAAGAATGTGGAAGGTGGGAAAAACGATGGGGGGAAGGTAAGAAGACAGAGGAGTTAAAATGCTAAGGCACTTAAAGACAGACTAGATAAGCTCATTGTCTTCTGCCGTCAAGCTTTCTCTCTCTCATTCACTCTCTGTCTCTCAGTATATGTGTGGGTGCGTGTGTGTGAATGTGTGTGCGTGCGTGTGTGTGCGTGTGTATGCGTGTGTGCGTGTGTGTGCGTGTGTGTCTGTGTGTGTGTGTGTGCGTGTGTGTGCGTGTGTGTGTGTGTGTGTGTGTGTGTGTGTGTGTGTGTGTGTGTGTGTGTGTGTGTGTGTGTGTGTGTGTGTGTGTGTGTGTGTGTGTGTGTGTGATTGTGTGGTGTATGTGTCCTATGATACTTATAGAACAAACAAAAATGAGATGTTTAAAGTGATTTTCTGAGGCTACTATACGCATACTAGCATTTGATGAGTCAGGTACCATAATGCATTTTCCACTTGTCTATACTTATGTATCTGGGCCATTTTTAATAAAAATCTTTGTGAACTTTTTATAAAACCACATCACAAATAAATGTACTACTTCTTACAGTGACATTACTGTAACATCCCCACACTGGGCCAGTAATCAAGGAGCCTGAATCCTCGCCACTAACACTGGCAAGGGATATTTACTTGGAATACAAATGGATACACTCAGTATTTCCAGATGCAGATCTCTCTGCATCAAGCACAATTTCCCTTAAGAGCACCGGGAACATGTTCAGTTTGGGGCTGGTTCCTCTCTATATCTGACAAGACTCCCAATAAGACTCCCCACTGGTACAGCTGCAGAGTTAGTTCTCAGCCAAGTGCCCAAGCGAAGTCCTCCACCACTGTCTGTCAAGCCTAAGTAGCTGTTGCACAGATGTCATCCATGGAAGCCCTGAAATGGAAAGCTACAGATATTGCCATAGATCTAGTGGCATGATCTTTAACTTTTGGCATAGGTTCGTTACTGAGGGAATAGATTAAATGTATGCAGTCCCTTAGCCATTTTGATAATGTAACCTTGGAAACAGCATCTCCCATTCTGGGCCCAGAAAAGGAGATGAAAAGCTGTTCACATTTACAGATAGGTTTGGTCCTGTCTAGGTAAAATCTCAGTTGTCTATGTAGTGAAGGCATTACTCTTCTCTACTGGCAAAATTCAGAAAGAACACTGGTAGGTCAATGGTCTGGTTTATGGAGAATTCAGAAACAACTTTGTGAAGGAAGGATGGATTTGTCCGAAGTGATACTCTGTCTTTATGGAAGACCAGATAGGGCCTCTTGATACACAATGCCTGCAGCTCCGAGACCCTTCTGGCAGATGTGATGGCTACCAAGAACAATGATTTCCAAGACAAAAACTTTAAGTCACACTTTGTAGCAGGTTCAAAAGGTTTTTGAGTCAAAGACTGAAGGACTAAAGTTTGTTTCCATGGTTCCACAGGCTGTCTGACAGGAAGCCTGATATGAGAGGTCCCTTAAGGAAGGCCTTGTATAGGCATAAATAAATAAGAGTGGTGCCATCTATACCACTGTACAAATTAGAAATTGCCACTACTTGTACTCATACGGTAGAGGCAGAGGCTCCATTATCAAAAAACTTAGTCAAGTATTGAAGCACCGCAGTTACTGGAGCCGAATATGGGTCTAGCATGTTATCCTTGGACCAGGTGGAGAACCTTTTCCATTCATCCTGATATAGTCCTCTGGTGGATGGTTTATGAGAGGCCAGAATGATGTCTCGAACAGGTAAGGAGAGGTTAGCTTGCCTGGCAACTAATAGAAGTGGAGAAACCAAGCTGTCAGCTTGAGGCTGGACAAATTATTGGTGGCTCAACCCTTGGGGGTGAGTAATCAGATCTAAAAGAGGGTCCAGAATCCACGGTGGGTATACAAGGTGAGGCCGAAGGAAGGGGAACCAAACTTGTTGAGGCCAAAACAGAGCTATCAGGATCACCTTGCATCTCAACTGAAAAGCTTTCTTTGGAAACTGTGGAATCAGGGGAATGGGAGGATAAGTGTAAAGAAGTCCTGTGGGCCAATCGTGGATTAGAGCATCCCTTGGAGATTCCCCCTCTGGGGGAAGTAGGGCAAAATAGCTGCTGCAATTGTTGTTCGATGGGGAGACAACTAGATCACAGCAAGGCAGGCCCCAGTGGCTGAAGATTTCTGTTGCCACCTCAGGATTGAGGGACCACTTGTGAGGCAGGAGGATGCATCTGCTCAGTTTGTCCACTATTATGCTGCAGCTCCCCGGGATATGCATTGCTATCAGAAAGTGGTTGGAAGCTATCTCCCATTGCCAAATTCTCATGGCTCCTTGACACAGGGGGTATGTCTTGCTTTCTCCTTGCTTGTTGATATAGCAGACCACTGACATATTGTCTGACTGAATTGCAATAGTCCCAGAAGGGAGAGCTGAATGAAAGGCCTGCAATGTTAACATCACTGCTGTCAGTTCCAGAACATTGATATGCAGATGGGCCTCTGAGGTGGACCATGTGCCTTGAACTGTCTTTCTCTGGAAATGCCCCCCACCCCCACCCAATCAGGGAATCATCCATGGTCACAATGGCTCTGGGTTGAGGGGGTTGAAATGGGTGACTACAAAGTTCTACATCTGGCCTCATCCACCAAAGGAGGTCCTGTTTGCAGGAGTTTGTTATTCGAATCTGGTAACAGAGGGGGTGATAGTTTGGGAACCATTGACAAAGAAGGAGCCATTACAGGATCCGCATATGTAGCTTTGCTAGAGGCACTATTGGAATTGAAGCTGCCATAGAGCCTAGGGCATGAAGAACTTCCCTTGCTGAAACTTTTGTTTGACAGAGTATCACTGAGAGCTGTAGCTTCAATCAGTGGAGTCTGTGATTTGGGAGTGATAATAGACAGGATTGGGTATTGAACACTGCTCCAATGAATTCTATTTGTTGTGTAGGAGTGAGGTTTGATTTCTCCCAATGTATCATTATTCCCAACAATTTTGCCAGAGAGAGAGTATAATGCAGTGCTGTTAGCAGAAGATGCTCGGTGGGGGCGGTGAGGAGCCAGTCATCTAAATATGGAACCACCAGAATCCTTGTAGTCACAAGTGAGCTGTGACCACTGCCATGCATTTCATGAACATTCTGAGGCAGTAGAGAGCCCAAACAGCAGGGCACAAAATTGATAATGACTGACCCCTAGCTGGAAGCCTGGTGTGTTTGTGCATCTTGATGTGGTAATATGCATTCTGGAGAGCTATCGAACACATCTAATTACCTTCTCTTAAAAAGGGGGAGAATGGACTGAACCATGACCATCTGGAATTTGGCTTGGGTGACAGACTTGTTTAAGCTGATGAGATCCAAAATGGGTCTCCAGTACCCTGTCTTTTGTGGCACCAAAAAGAATCTTGAGTTAAATCCAGATCCAGGATGGTCTTGTGGGACTGGTTGGATGACACTTTTTTGAGACAGCTTTATTATCTCCGAAGCTGCTTCTTCCCTCTGACTGGCTGGAACATCGGGAAGCTTTTTGGAAGATTTAGTTGACAAGAAAGGGGAATGGTGTAACCTCTGCTGATGATACTCTGCACCCAATGATTGGTGGTAATAGATTGCCAGACAGCTTGGCGCAAAGAGAAATGACCCCCGACTGCTTCCAGAGGTAAGCAATCGGGCTGCTCCTCAGGAGTGTTGGTAAGGCTGTCCAGAGAAGGAATCCCTGGATCCTTGGTTTTGAGGACCCCTCTGCCTCTATAGGGGCATCAAGATTGTTACCCCCTCTGCCCAAGGGGTATCATCACCACATGCAGCACGGAAAGGACCCTGAATTTTTTTGTGCCACATTTTCCCACACTGCTGATTCCTGGAGATGGTACATTGAGGATTGGAAAAATATAGGCCTATGGCAGACAGGGTCTTTTCATCTTGCTCGCACCTGGCTAATGTGTCCTTCACTTTGGATCCAAAAAGGGATGAAGCTTCAATGGGAGCAGTCAAACAGGAAGACTTGAAGGGGTCCACGAGGTCACAAATGCGCATCCAGGCATGACGCCTCATGACAATGCCTGAACCCGCTGCTCTAGCCACCCCCTTCAGTCACATGTGAAAGCAACCTCATGGATGAGTTGGATATCGATTCCAGGGTTGCAAGCTATGAGGCCACTTTGTCCCTGACCTCATCAGACAACTCTCCTGTGAGTGTCTGGGAGAGTTCAGAGATCAAGTCCCTCTGGAGCCTCGTAAAATGTGCCAAATAGTTCAGGGACCATATAGCAAAGGTCCCTGATGCAAAAACTCATTTCCCAAGTCTGTCCATCACCTGGGACTCCCTGTTGGGTGGATGGACAGTGGGACTTTCTTCAGCCAAGTCCTTTTTCGTGGCCGCTGCCACTTCCATAGCATCGACTGGTAACACTTTGGACCAATGCGGGTTCTCCTCGGGAGGTGAAAGAATTTTGTCTGGTTTCCGAGGGATCACCTCAATGGAATCAGGGTTCTTCCAAGTGCTCTGCACAACAAGCTGGATGAGCTTGTCAGCAGGCAGGTCACCCAAGAGGTAGAAGGCAGGGCGCAGAAAACCTCCAGGAACACGGACTCCTCAGATGAAGGGTTAGAGGGCTTACAGTCACCTCTCTGCTTTACCATTTCCAGGATGTCTCCGAAGGAGACATCATCAGGAGGTGACCAAGGGGACCCTTCACCATCATCGTAATCCATGTCTTCCATTAAGAACTCCTCAGGTGAGTCCATGTGCTTCCTCTTGCATGTCCTCTTTCGAGGAGGCTCCTCAGTGGGGGTCTCTGACCGGCTTCTATGCCTGGTGTTCCAGGGGGGTGGTCTGTGACAGCTGTAACTCAGGGGGTGAAAACTGGTGTTCCGACATCAAAGAAGTGCTTCCAGAAGTGAGAGCCCTCTCCATCGCAAGGAAGGCAGGTCCACTCAAAGAGGGATGGGAGCCTGGAACCAAGAAATATAACCTCGGGACTGGGATCACACCCCACTCTGACAAACCTGTCCCCACGGATGGAGCCTCAAGCAGGATCAGTGCAGACGTGGCTATTGGCACCAAGGATGGAACTGAGGAGAAAGACGGCTCCATGCCCCAAGCTGAAGTGCCCACCCCCAATCCCCAGATTAAGGAAGGACCGATTCTGCAGGAACCAAAGACAAAAGGGACAAACTCGGAGCCAGAGTGAGGTGCACTCTAGGCACCGAGGTGATGGGTTCCGAGAAGGATATCAGAGCAGAAGGCTTCAGAACCGAAATGGTCAAAGGAGGAGTGTAAGATGGAGTCTGTGGAGAAACCAACCCATGTCTTGCAGGTGGATGGGTCTTAGAAAGTGTGGGTACCTCCATCACAGAAATGGCCTCTGAAAAGGGAGACTTAAGTAACCCTTTCAGAATCAGTTTATTTTTGCACTCGTTAAGAGTGCATTGACTGAAACTCTGACAAATGTCACAAGGAGGCTGCACCGAAAGGTGGGGCACTTCCAAACAGTATACACAGTCATCGCGAGAATCACTATTATGTAACTTGCCATTACATGAAGCACAATGCTTAAAACCTGAAGTACCTTTCTTCTCCGACATCTTGATAGAGAGACACCACAGGCTAACAGTATAACCAGTTAGAACAAATAAGTCAAACACCATTCAAAGAAGTCACAATTGTACCAGTACAGTGATATGTAGGAGAGAAAACAGAAACACCTTACTAAAAACCAAAGCTAACCGGCTAAACAGGAAAGAAAAATACTAGTTATGGTATTGAAGGAATACCACAAGGGTAAGGGAGGAAATGCCGTACCAACAATGGTACTTGCAAGTTTACCAATGGTAACAACAGCTAGAGTAAAGAGGAAAAAAGCAAGGTCTGACAGAAGAAACACTAGAAAAACTATTCGTTCAATAAAAATTGAAGATATCAAAAGTTTTTCACATAAATATCAAATAAAGTACCACTTAGCTGAGAGCTCGTCTGAAACGTGGCTTTATGGCTATGTGGCAAAGAGATCTGAGGTAACAGGGAGAAGGGCATTCTGGGTAGAAACTTAGCTGGTGCGAGCTTGGTAAAAAGGCCAACTCGGTTCCGAGGACTCAGAACCTAACCCACCAGTGATGAATGAAAAGAAGATTAACAATATCAGATCAGTATTTAGCTTGTCTCACTATATATTCCTAATTGACTAATACAATTATTGCTCTTACTTACTGAATAGAGCAAAGCAAGATGATCTGGGTGAGTAGTCCTTGTTGGCAGATCCAAAACAGAACACAGGATGCTGAGAGCAAACCCCTACTAATATCTAAATATTATTTTGGCTTACAGAATGACATCACATACATCTGGTCATCTGACTCTGTTTCCCATGCTATCACCAACACTAGAAGCTGACAGGATTTTAGCACCTATGTGTTACCATACACACAGATAGAGCTTTGCTCAGATCTCTTGGAAGTCATAAAATCATAAAACCATTTCACTCTTCCTAAAGGAGCTACAACCTATTCTCTAGCACAGGCATTGCATCTCTGCCTCCATTCAAAAATGTGGGATAACTTCTTTATGTCTTAACCCATAAAGTGATTTAATTTCAAGAATATTTTGCAAAGTCAGGTTGATTAATATTAACCTCTTCACTTCCAGTATATGCTGTTACAATGCACACATTTAATTCAGTTACAATAATACATGTACACTTCTTTTCCTTCCAGCAGGCCACACTGTTGATACATTTTAACACAAGAAAACCTCACAAATACATTTTCAGCACAAGCATCTGTACAACTCAGTTTGACATAAAAATACCATATAATTAGTTACAAAATTCCAGCTAGCTGTACTGGCATATGTTACAAATCCACTGCCTTATTTCTCCTGGCATGGCTGGCAGTACCTCCTATCATCACAATTACCTTGGGGAAATGTGTTGCATTCATAAACTTTAATGATGCACCTTCTCGGACATGTAGTGATGCACCCATTATAGTTTATAGATGCAGCATACATTTTTCATACACTGATGCTACTAAGGTTAAAGTTTACTTTTTACTTCAGTGTATGGAAATCATATTTTTTTTAAAGTGTTTCTCTTGTGGAAGTAGAAGAAGAAAATGTACCCTAATGGGCAGAGGTGCTGTTCAGCAGTTTTTGTACTGCATGGTGTAGACAGCAAACTTTGGAAAACTACTTAAGAGAAGCAAAATATTACTGGCCTAAAAGTGATTGTCAGGTAACAGACTGTTGCTCTATCATAGTTGGGGGTTAAAGCCTGACTTCTGGTTGCTATCTGTGTGGAACAGGCATCTGTTTGGATCTATTTCCCTGTCTTTTTTCCAGGTACTATTTCCTCTCACTTTCCAAAGATATGCTGAATTATCAATTACTTGAAATTTCCAAGGTATATGGTGTTTACTGTTACCCTGTGCACAGACAGTGATCAAAAAAGGTATGGAAATATCATTTCACTTGTCCATTTAACAAATAATTAAATAAAATAAAGCATACTTAATAAAATGACAAGACTGGTAACTAGATAAAATACTACAAACATCAGATGGGGTAGGAGCCATAGTATAGAATGAATGTATTCTGTTCCAATTTACACTTGCAACCTTTTAGATGAATCTCATGAAACACATTCAGTTCATTTCTAATGGATATTTAGATGTAAGTTGTCCTTATACATTAGCCCATTTATCTAAGGAAGATATTTTTCTTTGACATGGGTGTAAGATAGAGGCTGCCTCTCAGAAAACAATATAAGAACATAGACATTTTTTGGCCAACCTGAATAACTCAAGCTTTCAAGCCCATAAACCACCTTAGCCATAGCTCTCAACCTCTTAGAGCAAAAAATCTGGACAAAACCATAAATAATGGAGGACAAAGACCCAAAAGTAGGGACACTTTTTAAATATTGCTCTTACAAACTTAGAAAGATGATAGAATAACAGGTTTGAATTAGCATGGATTTTCTGAAGGGTATGAAGTCTGAAACTCTGTCTGTCATTATTTTCTAACTTCAATCTTCAATAATTTGCTAATGATTTCCCTGAAAATTGCAATTTTATGAGAAATTGACAAAAATCTGAACATTCTGTGAAATCTGTACAGTTGAGAGGTATTCCTTTAGCAATGAACTTCTTTACCCTCTTTGCTTAAATCACATATTCTGGCAAGAGCATACAGACAGAACATTATACAATGACTGGCCTAACCGCTGAGGTTCACAGGGGCACAGTGACATCCCTACAATGAACAGAAATAGAAATCCTTCTAAGTATCATACAAGGTACATCAAAGAATGTTTTTATTGCCATTTCAACTTGCTAACCAGAATAGAGGTTCTATCTATACTTGTACTTAAATTCGTAATCAGTCTCTAGTTTAAATGGCTACCCCAAAGATGTAATGGGTGTTAGGAAGTATTTACTTCCAGAAAACGTGACTGAGCTGTATTTGCCCACATTTAGTGTGAGTCTATTGCTTTTTACCCCAAAGAAGATTATGTCTACCCATTATGAAGTACCAATGTACTTAAGATGAAGGGGGAAATGCACATAGTTTGCAGCCATCAGCAAACTTGTTGATGTAGAGAGTTTTGGTGGTGGTTCAGATTTTGTGTACAAGAAGAGGAAAGGTTAGAAGAGCAGACAGTAGGTATTTAGGCAGTGCACAGAAGGTTAAAACAGATGTAAAACTATAGCACAGGAACAGACTAGAGTGACAGAGAATGGCTGTCTGGTAATATATTGCAATGGATCCAGGAGGGGGTGGCAGATCTTGCTTGCATCATAGAAATATGGGCCATTGACAAGAGGAGATAAGAAATGGAGATGCCTAGGTATGGGTTGTTCAGTAATGACAAATAAGGGAGAGATAGAGGTTGTTTTAACATCTGCATAAAAGAGGATATGAGATATGGGAGTCAAAAAGGAGAAAAAACATAAACTGAGACTGAAGATGAGCAGGCAACATCAGAGCCTAGGTTAAGTGGCCTGGTGGTTAATTTAGACCAGGGGAGAGGAGAGCTAATAGACTGATAAGTGAACCATCTGACAAACGTATCAAAGAAGAAAGAAGAAGGGAGACTGCAAAAGAGATTAAAGGAGTGGGATAGGAGGAAGAGGGTAATATTAATGGAACTCTAAATATGTTCATTGGTGGACTGGCAGATTCCTAATTCCAAGGCAAAGAGTTAGTAGGAATCTACTGAGGTCTTGGGCCACAGTGGGATGAGTCAAGTGGTATGGGATTGTATGAGAAAGGATAATATTTAAGATTCTGTCCCAACCGGGGGGGGGGTATAAATGCAAAGGTTTTGTTAGCCAAACGTGGTCATCATGTCACTGTGTGTTTGAAAATGTGGACAGAAGGTATAAATAACAAAGGCAAAGGTTATGGCACTGGGTTTTAGTAGAGTAGATTCAGTGGATTCCTATAAGCTGGAGAAATAGATTATAGGTTTGGGAAGTGGGAGAAAATTTAATAAGGAAGGTATGAAAATGGATCATGGATGGAGTACTCAGGGCTATGGTTAAGGGTGTGAGGAAGAGATAAAAAAGGCAGACTGGTGAAAAGGCCAATGTGGCTACGTAGAAACATGAGGCTAAAAACTAAGGCAGTGTTTTAAGTTTCTGTTGTTATCTTATTGATTGTATTTATTTCTCTTTCTCTTTGCATTTTTACATGGTGTACTTAAACTATCCTGATTTTTGTGCTTTCTGAGGTCATTGTATCAAGTTGCCCAGTGAGAGCTTTTCACATAATCCCTTCATAGCATCCTCATACCACCAATGTACCCTTTCTGACACAATGTGTGAAAATGTGTGGGCATGGTATACCCTGCATTGTCTAACCATATGTATTCTTGCATATTACAGAGGAATTGTTTGCCTCTGTGTTCTTAAAGCTTCACAATACTGGTAACTACATTATCCTTCTTATTTGCTTAACAAAGGAATCAGCATATATGATCGATGTTAGTTCCAAAGCTACTTAGGAAACTGCAAACAATCAATTAAATAGCACAAAACAATATCTGAACCCATTCAGCTTCAGTATGGTGTAGCACAGGGGGCCATACTAGGTAAATTATTACTCAATAGGCTTGAAAATAGCATGCCATTTAGTTGTTCTGTGCAAAGTTACCTCATTATGCAAACATATCAAAACATATCCAGTATCCAACAAAAGTGACAAGTAACATTTTCTGCTCTGTAATACTGCTTAAGCCACTCAGATATATGTGTAGAGATAAATAAAATCACGTGGTACTGCTTCCATTTGAAACTACCACCTCACCTATGTCTAGAGATAAAGAAAATCACGTGGTACTGCTTCCATTTAAAACTACCACCTCACCTATGTCTAGAGATAAAGAAAATCACGTGGTACTGCTTCCATTTAAAACTACCACCTCACCTATGTCTAGAGATAAAGAAAATCATGTGGTACTGCTTCCATTTAAAACTACCACCTCACCTATGTCTAGAGATAAAGAAAATCATGTGGTACTGCTTCCATTTAAAACTACCACCTCACCTATGTCTAGAGATAAAGAAAATCACGTGGTACTGCTTCCATTTAAAACTACCACCTCACCTATGTCTAGAGATAAAGAAAATCACGTGGTACGGCTTCCATTTAAAACACCACCTCACCTCCTAAAGTCTATGTTTGAGCCTTGGAGTCCACTCCAAAAGAAGACAGTTAAATTAACCAATTGTATAATTTCTGTTTCAGATCAAGAATACAGCATTGCTAAAGGTACTGGACACAACTTAATAAAAACTCATAAAATGTCTGATACTCTTTGACCTTCAACAATTTTGCTAAAGGGTAAAGCATGTCTATTTAATCTGGTACATTTCTCTGAAAGGATTACAGAGGCTTATGGAAGTAGTATATTTTGAGCTGGTCAAGGTCTTCATCTCCAAGGCCTTTGACATAATTCCCCATTTTGGCATCATATAAAAATTAAATACTTTGAAAACTGACCAGTATGTGATAAGATGAATAGCAAATTGGATGAAAGACAAAACCTACACAGTCGGAGTTACAGATACCTCATCAGAAAATAGGAAAGTGACTAGTGGTGCCTCTCAGGCTCATTGCTGGGGCCTCTCATTTTTGTTTTTTACTTCTCAGATTTCCATATAGAGGGCCAAGACCTCTGGCTAACAAAGGCTGCAGATGACTGTAAACTGGAGACTGGTGTTAAGTCCCCATACAACACCCAGACGCTCCTAAATGAACACCTACTAAATTTTCTGTGTACTAAAATGGTATCAAACTAAATGCTAAAAAGTGTAGTATCATCACTTTTAAGAGATATTTCTTCCCTTCATCATACTGTATAGACAACAGATCACTGCAAAATGAAAATATAGTCAGGGGCCAAGGTTCTAGGTTGATAGCTTCCTCTCTTTTGACCATCCTATGACAGCGGTTGTCAGGAAATCCTTTTATTTATTCCAGCTAATTGCCAAAGGAATATCCATCCATCCATCCATATCATTAATGTATAAAGAGGTAATCATTCCCTTATGCTTAGCATTGATCAGGCTAGTTATAGAGTACAATTCCCCCTTCATGATGTATCACACTAAATATATCAAACAATTAGAAAGACCTGAAAGATTCTCAAACAAAAAGCTCACAAACCTAAAGTCCCTGAGCTACTAAGAGAGTCTGGAAGCTCTAGCATTTATTAACTGTCTTGCAGACTTTTGGGGGAGATCTCTGTCTCACTTACTATGCCAGTAGAGACCCAATTGTCCTGGACTTCCTATTTCTGCACAAGTCCAATATCTCCACCAGTACAAAAACTAGGGACCTAAATATCCATGAAGAGATGAATATAACATGATGGGGGCAGGTTTATGACCGAACACCTCCTAAACTGCTGGAATAAACTCTCCCTGCATGTTAGGCAATGTGACTCACTATCTTCCTTTAAACATAAACTAGATGAGTGGATGGGTACACACAAATGTACTCTAGGATTGACTGTTATTGCCCTCATGGAGGAAGGAGGTTCAGCCTGAGGGTGGTTATAGGCAAGGTTTGAATGGTCATAAAACCCCATGTCCTTGAAATGTCTAAGAATCCATTAATCTATGAGAAACAAGGCACATCCATCGTTTTTTGCATGTGTAATCCTTGCATCTGCAGTATTTATTTTCCAAATTACTAATTGTACACACATTTCTCAACATTTTTCAATATTATTGGTAAACCTGGAAATCATATATTACAAAATAGCTGCAAACTTTCTAAACCAAACCTACCACAATATATTACTTCAGCAGTTGACTGGTCCTCTTTATAAAACTGTAGGCAAGTATCACAGTTACCCAGAGTCCTTAAAAGTCTGTATAACTAAATGTCCTACCTAAATGAGAAAGTGTACAAATAAAACAAACAAGCTGGAATAGCTGGTTTAACACTAACTAATGTCAGAAGTATCAAAAACATTATAATTAGTCTAATAATGCATGCTACAGTTTACACATAGCAAACCTATGGCATTTTGTACCCATTAGCTATAAAAACTGCATCAGTGTCTACTGTTAAAATTCTAGACAAATCACACCCTGACTCAAAACCAAAATGCAGCTATGGAATAATCTGAATTAAGTTACCCTTACAAATGCATAACTGTACCCTGGGCGGTTTATATTTTACTTTAGTAAATCCTCTGCACCCAATTTATTTCTTAAATGATTTATGCACCAATGATGCATATACCTTCTTACTGCTTATATTTGCTATTTTATTAACATTTCTCCACAACAGCCTCATCATTGCCAACATCTTCTGCTTTTGTTTTTCATTTTTTTCTTTTAAACTTTTTCTTTTCTGTACACCCATATGTTTCTTTCTACTTTAATTTGTTTTCTTCTCGTCTCACTTCCCAAAATGTCTTCAGTACTACTCAGACAAGTTATGTTATTGCCCAGTCTTCCATTGCTTTAATTCTTTTTCACCCCCTCAGTATTTTACTAGTTTAGTTTTAGTCTAGCCAGCCTTCCACTTCAGTAATTATTCATTATTATTTCTGTGTTTTTATTGCTTTATTCACTATTTCATCATAATTGTCTTCTGCCTATCATATTCTGCTTTGAAGTCTTTCTTCCTTAGCCTCTTCCTGCATTTCAGTAATACCTTTTTTTTCTGTTTCACCCAAGCTGTCTCACTACCTCTTTACTCTTTATTTAAACTCTGCCTTATCCCTTATGTCTTGTTTTCATCTCTTTGCAAATAAATGTACCTTTTAGCTAATTTGCTGTTTATTACTTCTGCCCATATCTCTCAACCTCTTAGTGGAAGAAATCTGGACAAACCCTGACAAAATGGGGGACAAAGGCCCAAAAATAGGGACAGATTTTAAATATTGCTCTTATAAACTTAGAAAGTTACTAGAGTGACAGGGTTTGGTTTAACATACATTTTCTGAAGGAGTTGAAGTCTGAAACTCAAATGTATATCATTATTTGGTGACTTAAATCCTCAGGTCATCCCAGTGATTTACCAGAAAACCACAAATTTTATGAGGAAGAAACCAAAAACAGAAGGCAAAAATATGGACATTCTGTGAAAATCTGGACAGTTGAGTGGTATGCTTCTGTCTTAGTATCATTCATTTCTGCTTTTACTTTTTCTTCTGATGAGGTTAAATATCAGTTGTATTGTAAAGTGTTATGTATGCATGTATACATGTGTGCTCTACTTATTGCTATATTATCAGTACATTTATTAATCCTTCAAAACTCACCATCACAACTATTACTAATGTCTGATGAATACTTTTCCCAGTCACTCACTCAGTCTGTGATGTACCTTAATCTATTTACACGTGTATCTTTCCTCTCCTTTTCTTCTTTCTTTCCCCCTTCCTCTGATGACATCCTATCTAAATGTTTAAAACCTTCATCATCACATCATTTATGCACCTCCATGTAACTTATTGCACTTCCTTAAACATGTGAATCATGTACATAATGACATTTCTTGGTGGTGATGATGATGATGATGAAAAATGTACATCTAGATTGTAATTTATTTCATATAAAGGGTCTGGTCCTAAGTATCATAGTCATCACTACCGTGTGCCTTTTTGTTGGGCTTTACTCATTAGACAGAATTAAGAGTGTATTACTACATACAAAGATGCTTGATATACCATAGCTATATGTATACAAGTAAGAGGGTGGCTGTGAGTTTTGTGGAGTGTGTGCCAGTTAGTGTATTTGATGAATACTTAGCAGATCATAAGTGTTTGTTGTAAGTGCTGTAAAGCATGCTGTTTGCCATAGCCCTCTGGCACAAAGGGATAAAGCTCTTATTGTACCCTAGATTACCTCTATTTGATTATTTGCATAAGCACTAGAGGGACCAGGTATGTGAGGATGGGAGTCAGTGGACAGTACTGGCATGCCTGTCCTGGGAAGAGAGTGGAAGGCAGTCCAGCTCATTGCAATAAGAGTATTAAGAAATGGATGAGCTCTACATTGCAAGTAGTGTGCTGCTTGGTCAGAAGGTTTTGCATGCATGGAACCATGCATACATCTCCCAGTGGTAGCCATAGCAGAGCTTGCAAGGCTGCCTCTCAGTGGTGGATTAGGACATCCTCCTCAGCAGCAGTATGGTGCTGTACCAGTGTCCTCAATTGCCTCACTGGCTCTGGTCATGGGTCAAGCCTGGGAGAGGCTAAGGTGGATCTATTAGATCTGGTGAACATGGAGAGGAGTTGGAGGCAGATGGCAGTCAGCTGTGAAGAGCTAAATAAATAGGTAAATAAAATAAGAAGTATGTTATTTGTGTATGTGATAGATTCATATGTAGAAACTAAGCAAGTAGTCATAAAAAACATATAGGTCCCTAACCAAATAAAACAATGTATCCTACACTTGGGTTTGCTATGCCTCAATTGGGCTTGCATCTTCCTTAGGAGGGTTGCATATATGACAATGCATCCAATCATAGAGCTTGGTCATGAAAATGGTTAAGGTATTACTTGCTTGATGTACAGAAGAAACTTATTCGAAAGGTGAGAATGCATTGTGCTTGGAACCTGTCTCTCCATCAAATCCTATCTATTTGCTGATGGATTTTTAGGTGTGTGGTGTGGGTATCTAAGGAGCTATTTGTTTTGGGAAGATGAAAGAGGCTGAGTAAGGTAGGATTTTTCATGTCACAAAAGGCTAAGCAAAGCTCACTAGGTATATGTCTGTAGGTGACTGAATGCAGGGAGAAGACAGTTTATCTGGGTAGTTGAGAGACTTAATTCCTGTGATTTTCTTGGTCAAAAATCTTTTGGGTGTGCCAAACTGTGCAAGGAATATAAGAGAGGTATGTGTTAAAGGGGGCATTATACTCATTGATGGGCCTGACAGTGAGACTTTGGCTTATTTTGATCTAGAGAAAATGTCTTTGGTGGTCAGCTGGGCTAAGTAGACTGATCTTTGAACTATGGTGCAGATACAATAGTCAAATGATAGTGTGATGTTAATACAGGTATCCAGATCTCTGATAACTTTTCTGGTTTGCAGAGGGCATCACAGATGTGGTATGGGGAATTTCTCTTTCCCAGTTAGAACCACACTGCTGAGTTTTCCGTGAGGGGTTGAAAATGTTGTATCAACTGAGTGATCAGAAGTTTGTTTTGTGTGTCTGTGTGTGTGTGTGTGTGTGTGTGTGTGTGTGTGTGTGTGTGTGTGTGTGTGTGTGTGTGTGTGTGTGTGTGTGTGTGTGTGTGTGTGTGCGTGTGTGTGTAACATACCTCTCAGTTTAGATAGAAACAACTCTGATCCAAAACAATACCAAAACAGCAAAATCTTCAGAAGTCAGGAATCGAAAAACAGGAACCAAAGTCAAATCCAAACTGCAACTATTTCCTACATAACACTGGTTTGATTTTGCATAGAATATTTTTACCATATGTAGTTAAATCTCCAGTTTACATCAAAGATAGTATGGAATTTTTAAACAAAATATCCTCTATTTCTTGGAACAACAAAATGTATTGGTTGGTTATGGATGTTAAAAGTCTATATACCTCTATTAGACATGATGATGGTCTCAATGCAGTGAGATCTTCTTTAAAAGACAACCCTTCTGTTGATTTCATAGTAGATTTGTTGGATTTCTGTTTAAAGAATAATTATTTTATTTTTAATGATGTTTTGTATCGGCAGAAACAAGGTACAGCAATGGGGCAGCTTTTGCCCCATGTATGCCAATTTGTTTATGAATTTTTGAAAGGAAATTTCTATTTGAGTTAAATTTTATGAAATGTAATGTGTTATTTTATTTTCATTACATAGATGACTTGATTTTTATTTGTGATGGTGGTTTTGATTCAGTTAATGAATTTTTGATAGACTTACATGGTAACCCATTTGGGTTAGAATTTGATGGAATACAGAAGGGAAACAAAGTAATATTCTTGGATCTTGTTTTGGAGGGTACAGAACATGGTAAAATTACATCAAATATACATAGGAAGTTTATAGATGGTAATCAATACCTTCATGCATCTAGTTGCCATCCTGCACATACTTTGGAAGCTCTCCCTTATGGGGAATTGGCAAGGGTATCTAGATTATGTAACACACAAGAAAATTTACAAAGGGAATGGGATATTACATATAATATGTTTTTGAAAAGAGGGTACAGTGTGAATATTTTAGAAAATGCCCTTATGAAGGTAAAAAAGGAGAATAATATGGTAAGGAATAAATGTAATAAGGGTGAATATCACCATTATAAGAAATATCATCTGGCAACCAGTGATAAAACCTGTAAGGATATTTATTTTGTCTCTACATATAATGTAAAAAGTGGAGACATAAAGGATGTAGTGGAACATTTTTGGAAATTTTTAGTGAAAGACAAGGTGTTGATGCACATTTTGCCAAAAAAACTTTATTTTCCTATAAAAGGGGAAGAAATTTGAAAGATATGGTGGTACATGGTAAATTTGTAATGACAAAATTTTGTTTACCAAGACCACTAAGTGAATTTGGTACAAGATGTTGCAGTAGATGCAGTGTTTGTAGGAATATAGTTAGAACATTTAATTATATTAACAACATTAGGTTCACAGTAAGAGATAGTTTTACCTGTAGAAGTAAGGGAGTTGTGTATGCTTTACACTGTCCCTGTGGATTATATTATATAGGTGAAACTAAAAGAGAGTTTCGTATTAGGTTAGGTGAGCACATTAGAGACATAAGACATAAAAGGAAAATAAATTTATTGCCACACATTTTAGTGTTTATCATAATAGTGATGCTTCATTTTTAACAGGAACAGTTTTAGAAAGTGTGAAATGTCTTTGTAATGATGAAAATGCTTTGAAATATAACTTACAATATAAGGAAAGTATTTTTATTTTGAAATACAATACAATGACACCCTGTGGATTGAATAATGAAATAAACTGGAGGTGTCTGCTTTAAAACTTTTTGAACATAATTGTTTAATTAATTGCTTAATTAATTGCTATGAGTATATATATATATATATATATATATATATATATATATATATATATATATATATATATATATATATATATATATATATATATATATACATTCTTTCAGTGAGAATGTATACTCTTGAAAGGTGGTTACACCGAGGCGCTGGAGAATAAAGAATTTGCTTTTGGATTTGACTTTGGTTCCTGTTTTTCGATTCCTGACTTCTGAAGATTTTGCTGTTTTGGTATTGTTTTGGATCAGAGTTGTTTCTATCTGAAGGTGTGTGGAGTGGAGTTTGTGTAAATACCTCTCAGTTTAGCCTTATAGTTTTGGTCTGTTTCCCATAAAATTTGTGGTTTTCTGGTAAATCACTGAGGACTGAATCTATATATCTATGTTGTTGTTTCATCCACTTGTAGAATTATATTACTTACACTGCACTAATGATATATACATATCGATATTTTCTTCAGTCTGTTTTTATCATATTTTCATGAGGATGTCTCCTTTGCATTTTATAATATTTTACTCTCATTATCTTTATTGATTTGCCTTTTTTACTTGGTTGGGACTTTTCTCCCCAGGCCACATTGAAAAGAGATTATTTCTGTATTGTATTCATGTTGAATTTGTTTTCTTTCATGAATTTGCACATAGTCATTTTACTTACATATCACTGCACTGATGTCGTATTTAGATATTGCCTTCATTTTTTGTTTATAAGGGTGTCATGATGTATTTCTTTGTATTATACTAAGTTTAATGTTTATTATCTATATCACATGGTATGTTTCACTTTCTTGGACCTTTTCAAACTGGGCTTCAGCTGAAAAGGAGTTCCCTTGGCCCAGTCAGACTTTCTTAATAAAAAACTGCAAATAAATAAGTAAATAAATGCATGTAAGTATGTGTGCATTGTGTAGTTTCCATTTGTACACATTTCTGTGAATGCAATATATTTATGTAATGATGGTTAGATAAGTCAATGAGTTTGCTTTGTCAATGTTTTTTTTCCTACTAATTGGTCCTCTACTAGTCTGACATTGAGATTTCAGATAAGATGCCATATAGACACACACACACACACACACACACACACACACACACACACACACACGTTTCTGCACCGTTTAACTATTACTTTACCAGACTGTGCTACAATTTCATAATGATTACCTTTTTATGGTTCCAGTACTATTTGTTTGACTTTTTTGCATTTGATGTAATGATTTCTTTTTTCTGGCAGTTGGCACAGAGGGTTAATGCTGTGAGCTGTTGTCTGTGTGGTACAGTGCTTGATTACCTCAGCTCTCATTTGCCTACTGCATGGCCTTGAGCAAGTCATTTAACCAGCCATCTCTCCTGTGTTGCCCTTGAAAAGGGATTGCGTGTTTAGTTGGCCTACCTGGTTAACAGTTCCCCAGTTAGATTCCCAGCTGGGGTGCCTTCTGTGTGCAGTCTGCATGTTCTCCCTGTGTTTGTGTGGGTTTGCCCTGGGTGCTCCAGTTTCCTCCCGCATTCCAAAGACATGCAGTATGTAGACTGGACACTCTAAACTGGTCATAGGTATGTGTGTCTAAGAGTCTGTGGTGTGAATGAACTACTATGCAGGACTAGCCATCTGGCAGTGTAAACCTTGGCTCTAGATGATTGCCACTGTTGAAATGACACCCCAAACCCATGTACAAAAATGGGAAAAATGGGTTGTGGATAGATGGCTGGATTATTATGCCTCTGTGCACCCTCTGTTTTTTATTTTTATTCAGTTTTATGTATATCTAAGATTGGATACTTTGTATGTCCATTGTATATTATTTTTATGTATCTTGGAGCTCAGCTTCCCTAATGCTCTGTACAAATGCATTAAGCCTGGTTTACTTTCCCTGTAATTAAAACAGACAAATAAGTAAATGTGTGGAGGGAACTTAAGCTATCCCTCTTCAGATATTGTGCAAAGCTGTATATTCATTTCTGGTAAAGGGTTTGTAATGTCTTTCAATGGGCTACCAGCTCAGTCCCAGTTATGCTACTTCTTATCCATTTCCCTGATACATAAGGGTCTCTATCCACTGTTCCTTAGATATACCATCTCCCATTATACATTGCACCCCTCATGCCATATTACCATCATGCGTGAAGTCCCACTGTGAATTTGCTCTCCCATCATGCACCTATTTCTATGAAACACCACCTCCCATCATGCCTCGCCCATGCTATTCATCAGTTCCCCTCCTTTCTTGTTTCCATGCTAAACCCTCTTCTATCAGATATCCAGTGCAGTATGAATCTTATGGCTGAGTACTGCACATCTAGTCTCTGATAGAAGTTGCTCACTTGCTGGCTGGCCTTTTCCCACTTTGTTGCACTCCTGGGAAGGACAGCTGCTCTGCAACCCTTCTTTTCTCTCCTGGCCCCACCTGCCATTTTGTCACCAAACACATGCTATTGAAGAGGATCTGACACCAATCTAGAGAGGAACCCCTTCATGGTATAATCAGGTTGGCTTGCTGCCTATTTAACATAAAATTGCAGTGATAGAGTTCATCAATATTTTTTATACATATTCAAAAATATAAAATGCTATGAAATAGTCAGCACACTAACAGAGGGTTTTTTTGTGGGTTCTTTCCGAAATAGTCAGCACACTAACAGAGGGCTTTTTTGTGGGTTCTTTCCTTCTCAAGTGTTAGTAATTAGTTTGGTTAGCAGGCTAGGAAGCAGGGGAAACTATGGGGTGAGAATGCATCATTTTATTGGCTTTGTGCCAGACTGTCAAACTTTGCAAACAAATATCATATGACAGAAACTCCACAACTGAAAGGGTATCCTATCAAAGCTAATGTGCTGTTAAATATATCTGGTATATAACTCAGTGTCTGTTACATTTATTTTATTTATGTATTATGTTACTGGAAAAGTGAGCTGGTGTCATGACACTTTTCAGCCACTGCTAAGGCATAGATTTTATAGAAGAAAATAGCTTTTGATAAACAGTATATTAACAGGCAATGGAATACAGTAAGGTATCGGGCAAAACAACATACAAGGCATTTAAAACAATTGCTAATAATGTAGAGGCTAGTAATGCACAAGTGACATAATTCACTAGACAAAGTGAAAGTGAAATAAAAATCAAGCTGATAAAGAACCATTGTTTAATACATTTTAGGTATTTATGAAAGAATAAAAAATCAGTTTATGGGGTTAAAGTCAGAAAAGTGAACAGGTCCAGTATTCAACATATTTAACACATTTTTATTAAGTTTCACAACTTATTGATTTCAATAAGGCATTCTGTGAGGGCAGTACTTTTTATGATTTAGATACCACTGTGGATTGGTGATTTTAACATGTATATTTGGATTTCTTGGAGAGGTAATCTGCAGTGTGTTTCTGAATAAGGTTGTGCAATGATCTTTAACTACATAATCACACTTATTCCTGCCCTTACGTTTGTGTTCTTAAGCTTACAAGCAGGCAGCAGTTAAGCTCTGTTATAGCCTAGCACTGCAGATGTGTTGTTATAGTTCATGATAGGGCATAGCAGGAGTTAAATCACAGCAGAGAACATTTATCTCTACTATTCTTCACACAACTGTATGCTGAGTCGTGAGATAAGTGGACAAAATGTCTGAGATTTGCAAACCAGAATTTTCAAGGTTAAGACACTACTTCCCGTCATTGTAACATAATGCTTATTTCCTAATAGCCACATATCATAAACTGTTACAATGATAAAGGCTGTGTGTTGCCCTCTTTATCCTGGCATATTGTTCCACAGATGTACAATGAGTGATGCACTTTGCAATGTGAGTGCTGAATCCTGCAACCAAATTGTGCCCCGTGTGACATCATGCATATTTTAATATTGTCCTGCAGCTGCTCCTACTGGAACATAAGGAAAAACATGTCAAGAATGCTACATTTAACATCTTCCATAATATAATTAGACTCGTCTTATGAAAGAGAACAGAAAATAAATGTGGCCTGGTATTTACTTTTAATCAGTATACCTATAGTAATTAAATCTTATCTGTAAACTGTTAAATGATGCTTAATTAATGATAGTTGAAAAATCTAATGTAATAAATAGTATCTTGTATTATTTTCTTCCACGGAGATAATTCCATCTGAATTCTGTTTATGGAAAAAAATAATCCTGACTGCAGACCATGCTAACACTTTCTCTGTAACAGAGCACTGTAAGTGTTTATGGGAGACAGATGTGATATTTAGTATTGTACATACAAATTAGGGTGTACCCAAAATTCCAAACTTGTAAATCTGTGAAAAGAGCGGTTTAGAATACATCCAAGGAAATTAAACAGTGCTTATTTAATTACAATAGCATATACACATTTGGGAGATACATATGCAATTTGTATGAATAGGAATATTGTTAATTCTTTCCATTATGGAATCAGTTCACATCCACATCAGACATTCATGGGCAAAAGGGACAGGAGTGGACTGATAATTTATGGACCACCCCCTGTAGAAATGTACATGTAGGTGCACACACACACACACACACACACACACACACACACACACACACACACACACACACACACACACACACACACACACACACACACACACACTCTCTCTCACATATTACCATAAACACAGACATACACAGGCACACACACACACACACACACACACACACACACACACACACACACACACACACACACAAAACACATAAATTCTTGACTATAAATTTTCAGTATTTAACAATATGCTGTTAAGCCCTTTTCCTCCACCTGTTTTACCAGCTGCTATAGTTTTTTTCTCACCCTCTTCTTTTACACAAATGAAACACTAGCTTTCCTTTTCACATCTATTCTTTTTATCCCAGGCTGTAGGCCAAGTCCATGCCCTTCTCCTGACTTAACACTCACTAATTTCCTAGCACATGCATCTTAGGTGGCAGCTGTGTCACATATATTCCACTCCTTAACCATACAACATATGGTATCCTAATTCCTATTATGTATTGTACTGACAAGGATCACTTTATAGGAATGTGTGCATAGTACTTCAGATGTACTACCTGTCCCGAGTTTGTGTGTTTGTGCGTGTGTGTGTGTGTGTGTGTGTGTGTGTGTGTGTGTGTGTGTGTGTGTGTGTGAGACCACATAAAAAGTGCATTGCTTTAAGATGTACAAATTCTGACTAACATTGTAACTCACATCTGTTACTTCCTTGTAAGTGAACAATGTGTCAAACATGCTTAAAATGTATGACATGACACATGTGCCAGTTTGCATCACAATAAGAGTCTTAAAGCTACAAATTAGTCCAGCAATCATACTCTGGTTTGAAACATTTTGTTAGCTGTTTGGGTTTAACAAAAATGTATTAATAGCTGTAGGACAGCAATGTAACAGCATTTCTAAAGCCAACCAGTAGCTCTTGTAGTAAACATGTTGTTCCACATTAAATACAGTGTGACTTGCCTGCCTGGACCTGGCTGGAGTGTTTGTTACTTTGCTTTTTGTGACAAGAAGACCAGGCTTGCTCATTCCAGATGTCTGCTTCACAGTGATAGATTCCACTTGAATCTACAATGATTGGCTGTCTCCTGTTTCACCTGGTTCCATCTATATTTTACATTTGGACAGTTGTGCAGCTTGGCACCTTTTTGGGCTGAGGTGCACATGGAAGAGTAGAGCAGACAGCAAGCCAGCTCACGACATATCCAGCAACTCCTGACTTTGACTTTACAGATGCTACTCTACTCTTCAGCTACAAACCTGTGAATTATTACCTCCCTGGTAATAGGAACCCCCTCTGTTCCCTTGTGATTTCTGCACCACACAGTGCAGTGTTGATACATAAGCCTATGCAATATAATCAGACCAGAAGTGACTTGCAAAGTGGAACTGCCATGAGATTACCAATTCCACTGATAAAGAATATGCAAACAGTGAATCTCTAAGGCCAGAAGTGATTTGAGGGGTGAAACAGCCATCAGAATACTGAACCTACTCAACTGACCGCATGGACGGCGCAGTGGTGCAGTGGTTAATGCTGTCACCTCACAGCAAGAGGTTCTCCGGTTCGATTCTTGGCTGGGGTGCCTTCTGTGTGAAGTTTGCATGTTCTCCCTGCGTTTGCGTGGGTTTCCTCCGGGTACTCCGGTTTCCTCCCACATTCTAAAAGATATGCTTCTGGAGCATTTCTCCCCGGGCCTCCGCTGAAAACAGGATCTGTGGAACCTAGTCGGACTTTTCCGGTCAACAAATATAAAATAAAAATAAAAAAAAATAAATTAATCCCACGAGGTGCATTACTCGTGATCTTCTGCTAGCACCCCCTTATGCATATCCTACATCAGAGTAACCTGCTTTTATTTTTGATCTCCTGCTCCTGCTGGTTTTTGTTCTTAGGATTTCTTATCATCCTACTGATATACCTTTTACTAGCACTCATTGCACTGTGGCAATTTGTGTCACTGTTACAGTACCAGAACTATTTCATCACTTAACTTTTAAACTTTTTTTTTACCAGTACTGTTACTCACCTATATGCTTTTTTTTACTAAACTCCTCTAGCCATAAGGTTTTCGCAAGATTCCCTAGCTGTAAGATATTTTACACTCCCCCCTCCCCCACCACCCCACTTAGCAAAACCTGCACTTCAAATATACTTTTAACTTATCTCTTAACATGGTACATTATAGGCTAACACCTAGTACTCAAAATATAGCACTGTATATAGATAATTATCAGACTAGTGTCACAGGTTGCCCTTACCTCTCACCTGAGTAGGCTGTTAGCACTAGGAATTTTGACACATTGTAAGAACAGTCTCATGTTTTATGACAACCAAACACAACATTAAACCGTCATATGGTGAGATAGTCAAGAAGTGCTGTGTAAGCCTCCCAGTCACCTACCTAGAAAACCATAGCCATTTAGGGAGATTCTAGCATCCACACTCACATCCACACCTATGCACCCTCTGTTGAAAATCACCAAGTCTTTAAGTTTGAGCTGCAAACTTCATACAGGTTTGCGCTGAATCATAAAGTCCTTGTTTTACATGATTCAATTGTCACACATTGGCACTGCGTTCACCATACTTGATAAAGGGGTTTTATGGTCAGCTGCCTCTCTGGTGGTACAATTAGGGATGTCACAAGAGTCATCAGGACCCTTCACAATCCCAGGTGTGAATATGACCTTGTAGTCTCGCATGTGGTGGTAAATGACTATAGACACTATACCCTAAGAGAGATGCAATAAGACAAAACTGAGCTTGCCACCTATGTCACCAAGGAAAGCAGGCCACTAAAATTGAGCAATATTCTATCATTACCAAAAAGATGGTTAGGTTAAAAAAAATAATTGGTTACAACTGGTTACTTAGCTAGTGTCATTCTGGGGGTCCACTGTGTGTCTGCTTAGCAAAAGATGGTCAACAGACCTTCCTACTTTGCAAAGGAAAGCTGCATATCTTGTCTCAAGCCTTTCATATACTAGCTAGAACATTTGCATCCACCATAGTGTTTTTAGCAAAATTCAACTCAAAGAGTATACCCATCTAGTAAATCCCATTTCAGAAAGTACTGTGATTCCTCTGCCCAATTCTAGGAGCTTCAGGCCTGTGTCACACTTGAATCATCCATATTTGTGTAGTTATTCAGATTTGATTTCAGAGCAATGACTACATGCTATCCTTCCCACTATGAATTCATGTCTGGGGGTCTATTCACATTTATTAGGATTCCTATTCTTTCACAGCAAATATTATATTATATTATATTGTCGGCTCATAGCAAGATGTTGTCCCGTTCGATTCTCAGCTAGAGCATCTTCTGTGTGGAGGCATACATTAATGGGGCATGCCTTCATTGAAGGTTGTCTGTCAGGGCTGGTAACCCGGTACGTAAAAATCCACTACCAATCATTAGCGGACCGGAGTTCCGCTGTGGTGACCCCTAACCGGGAAAAAGCCGAAAGACACAAACATATTATATTATATTATATTATATTATATTATATTATATTATATTATATTATATTATATTATAGTATATTATATTATACCAACATAGAACCTGAAGAGTTCCTAGTGTAGCTCAATAAAACTGCCTATCAAATCATTGCCAACTATATGACTCCTTCCATGTGCCCTCTGTAGCATATTAATTATCTAAGTTGAAAAGATTCTTATTAGACCAAATACCTTTATTATAGGAAACTTTAATTACCTTACTATCTATCTACAAGGCTATACAACTACCATCAAATACACCCAAATATTCCTCAGTTTTTGTAGATACAAAGTCACTAGTGCAAATTGTCCCTGTTCCCACCTAGGGTGTTAACTTCCTTGATGTTGCCTTCACCAAATGCTCTCCTGCCTGTACCACTTCATGTCACCACCTTCCTGGTTAAATTAGTCTATCTAGCTGTAACATTCACACTTAATACATGCCTCTCCATCCACAAAAAACATACTGTATTTCACGATTTTTCAAAAGTCTGCTAACTGCTACTTACCAATACTTTGGATAAACACACGTGCCATATTCCTCCAAACAAACTAAATCCTGATACTACCCTTACTTCTACATTTCCCTCAAGTTCTATTTCTTCATGAATAAATTCATTGCGAAGTCTGCTCCCACCCAGACAAGTAGCCCAGTGGACCTCCCCGGTCATCAAACTGGAATAAATAAATAAATAATAAATAAGTTGGTTTGGTGGTACTGTAGACATGATCTAACAGTAGTAATCAAGACATTTATACAGGAAGTGCAAAGCTGGCTATGAGATAAAGAGTAGCTGTTAATGCCAAGGATAACCACATTTCCTTCACTAGGGCCTTGTCCAGTTATATTAGGAAGCTCATATGTAATCCAAGTTCTTCAGTGAACTTATTTCTATTGGTCTATCTTACTTTGAATTAAAAATCATAGCAAATATCCTTGCAGACAAATATATTTCTGACTTCATGCCTCTGCACATCTCACTGCTCCCCTCCCCCCAATTTTCCCCTTGCGATCCTTCCTGTAATCACCCTAGATTCAGTCACATAATCCATCTCAAAAAGTAAAAACACTAGTTCCATGGGTCCTGACAATATCCCAGGCTGTCTGCTTACATGTATTATGCACCACATAACTCAACCCCTCCTTAAAGTCTTTAAACCCAGTCTCTACACAGACATTCCTGAAGCCTGGGGAATGGCTACAAATGTGCCTCTTCATAAATGTGGATCCGTGACCAACCCCACTAACTCTAACTCTATTAGTATATAACGCTGAGGGGTCAACTGTGTGTCTGCTTAGCAAACAGTGGTCAACAGACCTTCCTACTTTGCAAAGGACAGCCTGAATATCTTGTCTAAATCCTTTTGTATACTAGCTGGAACTTTTTGCATCCATCATAGTGCTTTCTTTAACAAAATTCAACTCAAGAGTATATCCATTGCTGAACTAGTTAACAGCTTTGTGGGGGCCCCATTAGTTTTGGAACTCAGTGCTGCTGAAGTAATTAGCAGTTACATAGGTGTTCTTCCATCTCTTACCACTAACTGATTTGGAATTTTAAAGGCATGTCATGTATATGCAACCTGACAGGTTTCTTTGACAAGGTCACTGAAGCATTAGATGATAGTTAAACCATCTATACTGCCTCTCTAGTCCTTCCCAATGCCTTTGACAATATTCCTCACATGGGTATCATAGAAATCATTCCATTCCCAACAATAACCCTTATGTTATCTACTGGGCAGCAAACTGGACTACTGACAGACCTTACATTGTGAAGGAAAAATATATCTCTTCTTGTCTCAGAGATGTCATTGGTGGTGTTCTACAGGGCTCTATCTTGGTTCCCCTCTTATTCAATATCTACTTCACAAATGCAAAATTGAGCATCCAAGGTCTCTGGCTAACCAGGTTTGTGGATATCTACAAATTAGGCATAATTGTTATTTCTCCCGTAAAACCCGCATTTACTAGCAAGACCTAGATCAGACTAATATAAGGTGTATTAGCCATGAAACCTTGAATCATGACTCTAGGTCTATGAGGTGGGGGCCTTAACCATTACACAACCGTGACTTCAGCCTAGTACAGACCTATGAACCCAATGCCTTGTTTGACAATGTTGCATCCTGAGTGTACTCTGTATTTCAAACTGTTTATAGGATAATTTTCAGCTCACACAACTCTAAAATAGATTAAGGGGTTACTAGTAAAGGATGGATACGTAACACATTTGGATTTATATCCTGAGTTCCAGAAAGATACGTCTAGATGTGAGTCTAACCCAAGTTTATAGGGCCTTTATAACTTGGCAAGTTATTTGAAATGGGTGATTGCACTAACTGAGAAGGTCATAGAATTAAGTGAAAGAACAAATAAGATTAAATAGTTTTCACTAAGAATAATGCTATTATGAAATGGGTTACCTGATGTAATCAAGTGTGAAAAATATATAAATGGTTTAAGAAGGACCTGGGCAAGTACTGACAGAATAAGAGCTCCTAGGGGTTCATCCTGGAAAAAAATGGAACATTTTGTTCCTCACTAGAATTAGTTAATTTATATATTAAATCCCGTTTTATACAAATCATAAAATGTATTAATTGTACTGATACCTCCTACTTTACTGTAGTTTTGGTATACTCTTGTGTTGGGGAGCTAAAATACATAAATTCTGAACTCTAATTCAGTGCAATGCAGTGTTTTTTAATATGTTTTAGTCCCATGTTCTCCCTGTGACAATTCACTTTCCAACCCTTATCAGCCCAATGGTTCTTCCTGCTTGTCAGAGTCTAGTGAAGGTAGCAAAAGGCAAAAATCATGGCTTTCATCCAGAGGAGAGTCAGGAGGTTTTTTCTCTCTCCCAATACCCTTTCCTGTTGGTTGGCAGGTATGGTGCAATGCCTGCTATGCTAGGTCCATTTTAGGTACATGCTTCCATTCACTTGCTGTGCCTAGCTATGGTGCAGTGTACTCCTTGGTAGGATTGTGACCCCATACCCTGTTCTTTTTGTATGCAGCACATATCTACAGTCTAACACAGAGGTCCCCTTTCTGCAGCAATGCTGGGGTAAACACTTCCCAAACATGGCACTTGACTAATCATTCCCAGCCCTCATTAGTGGATTACTTAATGCTTATATCACTAATCTATCGCATATCCTCTTGGCACCATGCCTCTATACCATGTTAACCCCAAAAGAATGCAGTGGTCCTGTAATGTTACATATTGTGTGAACATTCAGTTCCCTTCACAATGGTAGACTCTGATCACAGTACAGCCATATTCCCTACTCTGTTACTACAATCATGACCCTAGTGTTTGTCACAATGGTGCTTAGGTGTACTGTATGGGAACATGTCACTTTAACAATACACTATAGTGCTGAAACACTATGAACTGTGTACTGTATGCAGTGTATAATATTCAGCACAGCAGTTTGTAATGTATTATGGAAGGCAAGATGAACATAAAGCTGAGTCAGCCTGTATACCATTATCTTGATATTCATCAGCATGCAGTCTGGGGGTACTATCTTGAAACATTTCCTTTAAAAGATATGCTGCACTGCTGGATCACTGTAAATTATGGCCTCTATGAAGTATATAGCATTCAGTGTTGCACCTCGTATTATATTACGGAAAGCAAGATGAACATAATGCTGATTCAATTTGCATGGTGGTACATCAGTGGTTTCCCCTTGAAAGGGCCCTAGACTCAGTGGGACAACCCCATTATAACTGGAATAGATAAATAACTTTTCTCATTTCCCTGGCATTTCCACTTTTTGGAAGAATCCACATGATTTGTGTACAGAATCCCTGCAATTAATAAAGTTCTCTCATTAGTTGAACCACTTCAGACATATACCATATAGGCAGCTAAGTCTGCAAATTACCCAGTGTAATATTTTATGCAGCTGAGTACATCATTTGACATTCAGTGGTTTCACTTATATTATTCTAAATCCAAGCCAATTCCCTTTAGTTGCTGTCTGGTGTTCTTGAAATTGGTATTACTCCCCTTAATGGAAACATTTCAGACACTGCCCTAGTAAACTAGTAGTTCCAGCATAGTGACAACCAATATATTACACTATACTACAGAGATGAGTAAGGTACACCCCTGTAAATGCTGAGCAAAGGACTAACCTCAAAATACATGAAACATAAACAATATATTCCTAAAAGAGAAAAGCTACAATTTTTAACATCCATCTTAATCAAATGACTTCCACACTCTGCATCACATTCCTAGCAAATTCCTGTTAACCTGAATAGAATTGCAATGGTAACCAAAAATAAGGCACTGGAAGGTTCACCAGAATAAAATCCACTGTTTTATTGATCGTACAAAATATTAAAAAAAACGTAAAGCACATCCAGAACGCATTAACTGTATCACCGTGTTTTCGTCACAAAAACTTCTTCAGATGAGCATACCAACTTCTGAAACCCCTTTATATACAGAAACATCCCCAATTAATCAATTAACAAACTGTTATAATTTTAAAAACACAGTACAAAAAAAACTATATACACAAACAATAAAACACAATAAGTACAGAAGTGCATGGAAAATCAATGCGTTCCCGATGTGCTTTACATTTTTTCAATATTGTGTGCGATCAATAAAACAGTGGATTTTATTCTGGTGAACCTTCCAGTGCCTTATTTTTGGTTATCAGTTTACTTTTGGCACTTTTTCCACTTTCTTTTGTTTACTTGTTCTGTTTTGTGGATATGGAAGGGCAGCCAGATTCCTATATGGAGGATCGAAGGAAAGGAGGAGAATTGGCGTAAATGCATAAGCTCATTGGCCAGTTAACCCAACTGGTGGGTCTATTAACTCCTGTCAGTCAAGCCTTGGCTTTGCTGACATCACATCTGACATCACCAGGCAGTAAATCAGAGTGAAAATGGCAGAATTCAGCATGAGGCACAAACTGAGTTAAATGAGAATGCTGTGAAAGTTTATGCAACAATTGGAAACAGAAACTATAGTTTGGATGATTTTCCCAATATTTTTAAAACCCAACAATATATTCAAACCCAACAAATGGAAAGAAGAGGGAGAGAAACTACTGTCCAAGCTGGTGCAGCTGGTAGCAGCAACAGGCAAGTGACTGAAAATACTCATAGCAGTCAAAGTAACAAGAGACTTTTTAAAGACATTTTAGACCACAAATTTGCTTTTGTAGGTGAAGTGCCTTGTTATGACAACAATAATGATACTTATGCTAACAACCTTGCTAAACTTGATATTTATTTAACTAAATACAAGATGTATCAAATGGACAATGACTATTTAAAGCAATGTTTGCAGTTAAATATTGTACCTAAGGGTTTAAGGGTGTGCAAATATCCAATGTCACTAATGGCTCTGATTTTCACAAAGATTTGGTTGTTGCATTTGACAAATGTGGTTTTGATGTCATGAGAGCTATAATTAAAAACAATGGAAATGAAATGAACGATATTTTCCATGTGGTTGAGCATACCAACAACAACATTATCAGTGATTTAATGTATACTATTGAAGGTGAAAAGGAGAAATATTTTGATTTGTTAAGGAATATTGATTTAAAATGTAAAGAAGTGCATCTTAGAAAGATGAAAAAGATAGATAGAGATATTAATGAATACAAAGAGAATGTGCACTATCCCAAACCTAGGCAGGGGGCTAGGTTTTATGGTAATGACAATTTAAACAGGGAAAGTGTACATGATGGTGGGTTTAGTGGGCAGGTCAATGATGTTCCTTTTAACATTCGGGGCCCTTTGGATTTTCCTTCTCCCCAGAGGTCAGAAAGGTTGAAATCGAAAGGCCCAGTCAGTTACAGGTACAATGCCTGGACAGGACAATGGGGAGCTCACTAGAGACAGGCCCTGGGGTCGGAATGGTTAAGGATGGCCCCAAAATAAGTCATAACAATTTTAACATTTTTAATTATAGTAACATTGATGTGCAGGAAGGTCATTTTAACTTATTCATAAAGGGATTTTCTTTTATCCCTAGGAGAAAGTGTGATGTGTTTAAATTATTGGTGGATTTTAAATTATATATACGAAAAAAGAATCTAGAACTATTTTTTAATGGTCAAGAAATGTCCAACTCACACAACACCACCTTGCACAGGAAAAGCACTTTTAACCCGCCCTTGCATCCACAATTAAAGAATTTTTAATGTATGGTGGAGAACAAGTTAAGGCAAGCCATAAATAAAAACAAATTGATTCCAAATCTTAGTAGGGAAGAGAGAGACTTACTTTAACAACGTAGAAGTAACAAGAATTTAAGAATTATGAAACCGGATAAGGGTGGGGGTGTAGTTTTAAAGGACAAAATCACATATGAAGGTAAGATGATGGACATTTTGGGTGATTTCAACCAGTATATGAGGGTTTCTCTGAATGAAGTAAATATTGCTTACAAAAGAATACAAGTATGTTTAAATGATTTGCTCATTGAAGGGCTTATAGACAATGATACTTACAATTTTTTACATGTCGAGAAACCTAGGATTCCATCAATTTTTGGCATCCCCAAGGTCCACAAGGATGTAGGCAACCCACCTTTGAGGCCAATAGTCTCTGCTGAAGGTTCCATAACAGCCCCCTTAGCTAAATTTGTGGATTCTAAGCTTAAAAAATTGTCCATGGGGGGGCAAATCTACTCATAGACTCATGGGACCTTGTGAGAAAACTGCATTCGGGCCTTTATTGTGACAACCTTACTTTTATCACGGTTGATGTGATAGATTTATTTTCTTCAATACCCCACACTCTGGGTTTAGAATGGTTAGAAGAGGTTTTAATGATATTAATGACATAAATTACAATGATTTTAGAACATGTTTAATCTTAATGGATGTGATTTTTAAAGAATAATTTAATATTTTTTGAGGGCGAGTATTTTAAACAACTAAGAGGTGTTGCCACGGGGGCCCATTGTGCCCCCACGTACGCTAACATTATACTTTCCTACTGGGAAAAAAAATTTGTGTTCAGTTGTGATTTCAGGTGTTGTTGGAATTTTTATGCTCGTTTTTTGGATGACATTTGTTTATTTTGGGTAGAACCAGAGAGTAGGTTTTTAGATTTCTTTAACTATTTGTCTAGCACCACAGACTTTTTAAGATTTACATATGAAATCAATTCTGATGAGATGAGATACTTGGACCTCAGTATCAGTAAGGCTGGAGGGAAGTTCAAAACTAGAGTTTATAGCAAAGCAACATTTTCGAACTCTTACCTATATTATACCAGTGCACACCTACATCACCAGAAGAAAGGGGTAGTAAAGGGTCAGTTTGTTCAAATATCTAGAATGACCTCAGATGACAATGATTTTAATAATGAAATTGCTTATCTTATGGATTTGTTCAGGTCTAGGGGGTACCCAGAAAAGCTTCTAGAAGAAGTATATAATGAAGTTTTAGAAGGAAGAAAATCTAGCTTTGCCCCCATTTTTGAGAGTGACAATCAGGACCTTGAAAATATTCAAACATCAGAGAGGTCAGGTGATAATGGGTACAACAGTGCTTTGGTTATTACTTATGATGGGGATGCTGGGTTGGCCAGGAACATTATAGAGAGAGAATGGAACAGGTTTGCTAGTACATCAGACCTGCAGTATATATTTGATAAGCCTTTTAAGTGTATTTACAGAAGGGGATGCTACATTTTGGAGAATGGTACCCCTAGGACAGGTGTTTACCTTTCTAATAAAAGAGGCACATACAAGTTTGGTTGTTGTGCCCAATGCCCTTATGTTAAAGGTGGAGAGATGGTTCATCTGAACAGTAGAGACAGACTTATTAAGACAAAAGGTTTTGCCAATTGCAGTACTAATAGAATTATTTATTTAGCCTCGTGTGACAAATGTGAAGCATTTTATATAGGTGAAACTGAGAGAAAATTAAAGTCAAGAATGTATGAACACAGGTACGATATAAAAAAGATGAACAGTAACATTTCTCTGTATAAACATACTCTGAACTGTGCAGGAGCTAATTTTTATTTTTATGTAATAGAAATATTGCCCATTGATCCTAGGGGTGGCCCTTGGGAAACACGCATAGAATACAGGGAACTGTACCGGCAACTAGTTCTTGAAGCTACTAGGTATCTTGGTTTGAATGACATGGTTTCTTTGAAGCCAGTCTTAAAGCTTAGGTCAGCTAAACTTTAAATTATGTGACTGTCCAGTAGATGGTGGTGTTCAGCATTTTGTATGACCTACACAACAGTGTTTTACATGTGGTTTTACAAGGGTTTTATATTTTTAAATATTTTTTTTTTGTTTACAAGTTTTTACAAACTGTAAACAATGTATGTTTTTCACAAGATTCCTGCTTGACCAACACTTGATTTTCCATGCACTTCTGTACTTATTGTGTTTTATTATTTTGTGTATATAGTTTTTTAGTACTGTGTTTTTGAAAGTATAACAGTTTGTTAATTGATTAATTGGGGATGTTTCTGTATATAAAGGGGTTTCAGAAGAAGTTTTTGTGACAAAAACATAGTGATACAGTTAATGCATTCTGGATGTGCTTTACATTTTTTTTAATATTGTATGCGATCAATAAAGCAGTGGATTTTATTCTGGTGAACCTTCCAGTGCCTTATTTTTGCTTATCAGTTTACTTTTGGCACTTTTTCCACTTTCTTTGTTTACTAGAATTGCAGTGGGCCAAAAAGTGAAACTTTAAAGCCACCATTTCAAAAACAGGGTGAGGTAATTCATTCATTCACCAATGCCCCACTTAATACAGTTTGGCTCCAAAATCTGTCACAAGAATGGCATTCTTCCTTGGTAAAGCCACGGTGCTGTTAATAAGGAGGCATGCTTCAAATACATACTTTGAGGTAAAGATCTTCTAGAATATTTAGAAAATTAATATGAAATTAGGTTTTAACTAGGCCCTAAACATGGACTGCAGAAGGAAGCAGTTCTAGGTACATTATGGGTGTTGAGGATAGCATTCTTGGCAAGCATCAAAGACAGAAACAGTGATGATAAAATGTAACTATCCTGACTTAGGAATGAGGTCCATTCCTGTCACAACATTAAAACCCCAAAATATCTGGAAATTTTCAAAATGCAGAAACCCTAAACTCACATCACATTGAAGAAGACATTTATCAACAATATTAACTATTCTTGCAGCATTTTCAGCACCATGCATTTAGTTTAGAGTTGCTGATGTTGAAAGATAAGTGACTTCCTGGTTAAATGTTATGTGGGTATTCTACACAGGGTACCACACCACAGGGTACCACACTCTGAGTTATGTACAACGTGCTGCTCCATCTTTTTATTGGATTAATAAACAGCACATTCTGTGCACTTTAGCCACTTCTTGTCTTCTGAGATAAATGTCTTTTGAAAACGCACAAACTGCCATATTCTGTTTCGTTACAATGGAGATTTCTTATAAAGGTTTCCTTGTTTACTGTGAATGTTCTGTTTTTTTCTGCTCTCTGAGTTAACTTACTTGGTCTATAACAATAAAAGTACTGTATTCTACATTTTTGCAGTCCGAATCAATATAACACATTTCCATTGAGATTATCTTACATCATCAGCTAATGGAGTATGTGTAAAATGCACAAGATATGTTCCTTGAGCCAGCCCAGCTCTCCTAGGTTCATAGGTTTAGTTATACAGGAATCTCTGTTCAGGCACGTAAATTATTGTGAAACACAGATGCCAATGCCCTTGAATCATATATTCCTAAACCAGCCTAGGAATCTAATTCCTTTTTACAGATTGCTAATGTAGGTGACTTCTTAATATAAAGTGGAAGATTTTTTTTCAAAGAGTTTGAATAAATTGTGATATAAATCGTTTGTGCTAATATGTACAATGTAGTAGAATGTCAAATAGGAACACATTATTTCTAAGTGTTGTTTGAGGATGTATATAATTCTAATCCCAGGGTTACTCCTAATATCTCATAATTAAAGTCCCTTTAGATAGAGTATAACACTCCTTTTACACAATGATAACATATTCTATATAATTTTGAATATTGAAGGCTGTAGACATATAATCCATTTCTCTACAAGCAGAAATCTTTTTCGTAAATTCCTTTCTACATTTACTGTAATTCAGTTTAAGTTATGTTTTTTTGTATCTGCAGAATCATGAGTTAGAATCCGATATAGGTCTTTTAAAAACTGGTAAGCATAGTAGGGTCTCTGTAGGAGAAGGTTTTAAATATCAAGCCAGTCATCTGTGTTGCTTTACTATGTACTAATGCTGCATTTTCTTTGACAGTATAGTTTGTTGTAATCCAGATCCAGATTCAGAGGTTCCTTATTTGTTAATCACTTAAAGAGTAGAATCGTTAGGCTTTATTTGCAAATCTTGAATAAACTGTCCACACAGAAAACCTTACAATTTTGTATGCTAACTCCAAACCTCTTGCTCATTGGCCAAGCTTATATGCATTTACAGTAACTTTTCAGTATAATTGATATCATGCTTTGAAGAGATCATAGACACCAACCTTGATGACTTTGGTGTATCTAAATTGCCAGCAATTATGAAATGTAGGAAGAAATGAAAAGACAAGACTAAACAATATGGGTCTCAGGACCAAACCCTGAGGAGCTCCCTGATCCATTTTGACCCACTCTGAATTATTAATATTACTCTTTTAATGCTGTTGACTATCCATGCTTTAGTCTACTCTACTATAAATGTGTAGACATTCAGGCTTATTAGGCTGTTAATGATGATATCATGTGGCAATAGGTCATAGGCCACATGGCTAAGTCAAAGTATGTGACTACGACTGATAACCCCATATCAAGTGCTGCAGATACTGGGCACTGTGCTCCATGCAAGGCTACTTTACACTGGATTGCTTAAAAGTAGTCATCTAAGTTGCCTTACATCTGCCATGAGCATCCATATTTAAGACTCACAATATGTATTTCTTGGTGACATACCTACACTTTCTTCAAGGTAGTTTCATCAAGTGGCTTTTCTTTGATTTCTTTTAATCACAGTTTTCTGGGTTTTTTGTACTTTTTCCCACTGTTGTGTTGCCATGGAAAAAGTATATATAAGTTATTGGCTGACATTGATCGTATACTCCTGCCACTGGTTCCTCTCCTCATCATTGGGTAATCAGGCTGTCCTAACTCCCCCAGACTTACTTTGAATCATGCTGAGGGCCAGTGAAGAGATCAAGGCATTTGTGTGAACAGTCATATTACTGCTGGATAGGGTGGGGGTTCTACTTAAACTGTTAGTCCCTACACAAACCTTGAGAAGCCCCTGGAGTGATATGTGTAATGGGTGGACTGTACCAAAATGCCCTTCAATTCTGCTAGGGACTGATGTCAGCAAGCCATCCCACTCACCCTTGTGGATCAGTTTGCAGCTGTTTTTCCCATCCTCCACCAGGAAGACCCAGCTGTGCTGTGTGCCTTGTATACGTCCCTCTTCCTCCTCCAGACACCTATCCGCCCTGGCAGTTCCTCAAACACCCAGGCCACTAATCAAACCCTGGTTGCCCATGTCATACCACTGTGCTAGCTGGAGATGGTATATTTAAATTAGTGGGGTGTAGCAGGCCAAGACCCCTCACATGGGCTGCAGAAGTGGACTTGCACCCTGCAAGAAAGAAAAAAAAATGTTTTGCGTGTTTTTAGGTATTTTCAAGTTACACTTCCTGATATAGGAAAATCAAAGCATTGACTCATTTTTGGATAACCTAAACATAGGAAAAATGTTTCTTGAGTCACCACTGTGCATTTTTGATAGTGTGCTCCTTGTACTGACTGCAGGGGTGTACTACCACACCACCACCACTGCAGTAACATCCAGTAGTCATGTTTTCTGATAACACAGTGTACTTCACACATGTAACAATACATGTGTAAAAATGTGGTGGTTTTCTGATATTCAAAAGCATAAAAACAGACAAAATGCTGGATTTTAAAAATATCTCTGGTTTGATATTTAATGAAGAAAAAACTAAAATATTACCAATATACACACGAAAAAATGTCCTCATTAATGATTTTAACAAATATATACCCAACTCAGCTCAGATAACTTACTTAGGTATAATATTAACTAAAGATATTAAATCCATTATACATAATAATTATAGTAACTGTCTTCTTAATATACAAAATCTTTTCAACAGCTGGAACAATATGTCTTTTACCATGGAAGAGAGACTCACAATTATTAAAATGATAATATTCCCTAAGATATTATATTTAATACAATCAATAATACTCCCACCTACAAAAATAATTATTAAGAAATTGAATTCATTAATGTTAAATTTCTTATGGGCACCTAATAGACCTAGGATTGCATTAAAGAAACATACTAATAGCTGGTCTCAAGGGGGCATTTCATTTCCAGACTTTAACTTATATACTATCTCTTCTATTATAAAAGTTATTACTTTGTTAATAGATCAGTCATATGTTGCAAAATGGAAAGATTATTGGGAACTAATTAGTATTCACTTCATGAAAATCTCTTTAACACACAAAAATATGATTGTAAATAACTCCATGTTATGGTTACTAAAAGAATTTTGTACTTCACCTATTACACCAAAATATATAGTTAGTTATCCTTTAAACATTATTATTAATCGTAATTTTATATTTATGCATCCTAGGTATAAGGAATGGAATTTTATCCTATTCCCTATAATGTATACACAAGGTATTCTTTTGTCAACCACTTCTGAAAGAACTCTTTTAGTCACTGAGAATGATTTAAAGTACTGGTATCAGTTGCTGTCTGATAATAAAGTTAAAAATTTAGACTTCTTAAAGCAAGAATTTGATTTGAGAGAAACATGTTGGTTAGAAGTTCAGACTTTTAGACATCTTATTAATAAAATTGATTTAATGTCTTTAACAGTTAAAGAATCTGTTCCAATTCTGATTAATTACTTGATATTAAATTTACAACATAGAGTTTCTGATAAAGGTAAGCTTTCACACATACATAAAATTATTAGAGAAGAAACTCATTACAGTTCAGATACCTATTGGAATTATTTCATTTCCATTAATGGTGAATCACCAAAACAACAAGATAAACAATATATATTGGAATCTGCTTATAAAACTACTTCTTCCATTAATTGGAGACTTTTTACTTGGAAATTTTTACATAGATCTTTCTATACACCTTTAATGATGAATAAAATAAATAATAAAGACAACTTATGTAAAAGATGTAATGTAGAAATAAATGCTGATTGGGCACATATGTTTTATGACTGTATAAAATTGAAGGAATATTGGAAGTTAATCAATGATTTTTGCAGGCCCTTTTCACAGATAATTTCATTGTTTCTAAGTCACTTATGTTATTTAACACTCCTGTTCCTAAAAGTGTTAAAAAAGTTAAACTTCCCTTATTATGGTCTATTCTAGCAGTGGCTAGAAAAATAATAACCAGAAATTGGATTTCAGATACTCCTCCTTCATTTAATGAATTTAAAAATGTTATGACTTAAGTGTGTCATATGGAATTGATGACAATAAAATCAAGAACTACTAGAAAAACGTCTTACTATATTATATGGGATACTTTACAAAACCTGTTAAAAAAATCTTAGTTTCAATAATAAGACATTACAGTTTAATCAATTGATTTGATTTGTAGTGGATGTCTCTGTAAATACTTTGGTTATTTTATTAAATGTTATAACTATTTATATTTTAACTGCTTGTATAAGATTGTTATGATATTTATTTTGTATGTTAAAAACAATCAACTTGTTTAAAAAAAAAAAAAAAGCATAAAAACACAGGAAAGCAATTATTCAAAAAATATTACCTGTGTCTATCTTGGACAGGGGAAATATGTGCTGATTTTAGTGTCTACTTAAACCAGACACCCTTGGGAACAAGGTTGAACTTGGTTAGGCTTATAAGGGCACTGGGGTCATTAGCCTAGTAACCACCTATGATTCTACGATCCTATGATCCTATGTATCACTTGTATTTTTATGTACTTCTCTTATCTTCTTAATATTAAAAATGTTGCAGTCTGTAACACAGAAAAATGTAGTATTAGGCTATACCTTTCCAGGTACCATAGGTGGCCGCCTAGGGTGCTGCTCAAGTAGGGGCACTTTTCCAGTATTTATTTGATGTAGATAGGCCAGGATGGGGGCACCAGGTGGTGTGATGGGGGCACCATGGAGACCTTTTGCCTTGGGCACCAGCTGACCTAAGGCTGCTCCTCCCAAGTACTGCAGACTCTAGGATGTAGGCAAGCATGATATTAAGGCCTTATATCTCAAAAGAGAAGCAGGTCAGCATTTTATCTTTTAAGTAACATATTTGCATAATCTGTCCAACAGTCCTCAGCAACGTTAATATGATATGTTTTAATGAAAAAGTTTGTCTATTACTTGTTGAATCACCTTGTTTTTTTATTGTTGTGCATTTAGTTGTTGAAACATAAATAAAACTGAAACTGAAATGCATATATGCTATAACTCCTCCCTATACTCTGACTCCACTGAGTAACACCCCACATTAGTTTACACATCCCTATATATATCCTTCCAGCATAATGCTCTTATGTCACTTAAATGATACAGACAATACTACACCTCAACAATACTGTTGTATATTCCCTCCTACCTACAAATGCCTTTTCCACTCACTGCTGTGTTCATATTGGAAGGAGTTAGATGTAAATATAGTGTTACAGGATCAGTGTTCTAGTCTACTTCTTTCAGTGTCAGTTACTTAAGAAATTATTACTTTGTTATTTCTGTTTTTTTTTTTTTAATGCCACAACAAGCAAGCTTAATTTGCTGCTCCAGGGCCTATATTACAGCCCCCAAGTTAAAAAAAATCTTCTCAGAGCAGCAGCCATCATGCTTCTTCCTTGGTAAAACATTTCTTTTTCACACCTTTTTCCTCAGTCCAATAAAGCAACATGCAGTGCCTACCAGTGCAGCTGTGAATGAGCTTGGGTCTGCATCATTACAAAGAGCCCACTGCTTCCTTCTCTTCCTGGAATGACTACAAACTGTCCCAAAATCCAACTTGGAGCCATGCATACATGCATGCATCTCATACCCTTCCACAGGTAAACACCCCACATTAGTTGACCACATTCTCATACATCCTTCCAGCATAATGCTTTTATATTCATACCCACCCTTGAGGCAGTGAATGCTTACCTCCATGGTTGACCTGCTAGGGTGGGCCACCAGCAGTGGACATTAATGCCCTATATCTGAGTCAGTGGCCAACAGTGGCCTAGAGGAGGGAATATGACAACTTAATGCATACAACCATGTGAGAAACTTGCATTTGCATCACTGTGTGCCAAAAAGACTGGAGAGCCAGGGATCTGACAGCTTAATGCATACACCCATGTGAGAAACCTGCATCTGCACCAGAGTGTGTGTGTGCGCGTGTGTGTGTGTGTGTGTGTGTGTGTGTGTGTGTGTGTGTGTGTGTGTGTGTGTGTGTGTGTGTGTGTGTGTGCCCAAAGCACTGGACAGCTGGCGATGTGCCATCTCAGATAACTGCATCTATACCAGTGTGTGCCTGACACATTGGAGAGTCAGGAATATGATGACTTCCTGCATACACCCATGTGAGAAACCTGCATCTGTGGCAATGTGTGCCCAAAGCATTGGACAGCTGAGGATCTGACAGCTTAATGCATACACCCACGTGAGAAATTAATACATTCACCCATGTAAGAAAACTGCATCGGCACCAGTATGCACCCAGTTCATTGAAGGACTAGGGATCTAACAGGTTAATGCATACACCCACGTGAGAAATTTTCATCTGCACTGGTGTGCACCCAAAGCATTGCAAATTCAGGGATCTGGCACACCATGTTTCAGTATGGCAGGCCCCCATCTGTGTAGGCACACTAGCAGTAATGCAGAGCCAAGGTGCTAACAGCTTGTTAATGCATACGGATACACAGCAGATAGCAAGTTAGTACACACATAAGCAACATAAATTAAATCTGGACAAAAGGGTGAATTGTATTTTTAGAGAAAATATGACAAAAAATATAATGTTTTGGGGGGAGTACTTCATCTTAGAATAAAAGTGATATGTAAACATTCATGTTTTTTATTTAAATTACAAAATGAAGATCATTCTTTTCTGTACTTATCAAAAATGCACGCGCACACACACACGCACACACACACACACACACACACACACACACACACACACACACACACACACACACACACACAAGCACAAACACACAAGCACAAACACACATGCAAAAACAGAAAATTTGACAGATGTAACAATGAACCCATGAACGTGATCATAGGGCCAGAAATGTACTGAAGAAGTGTGGTCACTTGCTTATGGCATCTTTCCTGAATGATTTGGCACCTAAATACTCAAAAAGCAGTTAATCTGCTGTTTCTGATTCTACTACTACAGTCCCCATCAATGAGGGATGTCTCTGTCAAAGTATGTGTGATCCTTGATTTCTTTCTGTCACTGAATGCACATTGGTCTCACATGCCAAGGCAAAGTTGAATTGTAACTAAAATTCACAGTCAATTAAAATTCAAACACTCTCAGTCTACATAATACAGGAAGGTCACCTTGTAGTACAACTTTGGGCATATAAACCCCCATCCTCATCTTACATCAGTTCATCAAGCTTCAAATAACACAAAAGGAATCTTTGCCTAAAGCCGTTGTCAAGCAGTCATAAACAGTCACAGCTAAACTTGTAGAATGACTTTACTGACTTTCATTCCACGTTGTTCTGTATAATTACACCTGTTCCAGTGGTGTCTTTGGAAATCAAGCGGTGTTAAATATCTTCACATTATAGTATAGCCTGCCAACTTTGAGGAATGTCTCAGCTGTGTTCCAGTGATTTGTTATGCTGAGCTATGAGAGAAACAGCTGAGGATGTCACTTAGAAGAAATAAAACTCTTATTCTGTCTCTTCGTGTATTAATCTAAAAACTCACATCATCTTTCTACTTCCATTCCAGTCAATTCGTTTATTTATAAAATTTTACTTTGATCCAGAAAGTATTTCAGTGCACATTATAAGCTTAACAGATAATAAACACAATAGCAACCCTATTAAGAATAAAGCAATAAAGCATGCATCAGTAACACATTAAATACGGATTTTAAAAGCTTTACAATATTTGTTGACATAAAGAAGCAGTTAAAACATAATTCCAGTAAGCTTGTATTTTATTTCTAACTACTGTATCTCACTGGCTGTCAGTGTCATTTTCTAGACTTATAGCTGTGGACCTATAACATCAAGTCGCATATAGGATATGAGAATGGCTCAGGTGCAAAACTGTCTGAATATATGAGGCAAATGATGCTCTGGATACAAAGAAATGTTCAAAAAAAGTCATTCAGATGTCAACATTGCAAAAGAACCACCACAAAGCAGGAGTTAAAAGTGCACTGCTACAAAGGCGAATGATTAAAGCAGTATTGGAGACAGTGACAATGATTCTGCTTCTAGGAAGATTTGTAGTACTATGAATGATACTGCAGTCCAAGTGCTTGAGCACAGCTCAGTTGTAACAAGATATCTTTTTTCCAAGTCTAAACCTTTTCATTCCTTTGAGCTCCCCATCTCCAAACCTCTCAATTGTCCTTTTTTTTTCAGACTGTCCAGATTTCTGCTTAATATTCTTGCTTTATTCAATATGAAATTTGTGGTGTTCTGGAAAAATCATTGAGGAAGTAAGTCAATAAATAATGACAAGACATTTGAGTTTCAGACTTCATAGCCTCCAGAAAATACATACTAATGCAAAACCTTTCATTCTATTACTTTTCTAGGTTTAGAAGAGCGATATTTAAAATCTGCCCCTATTTTTGGGCCTTTGTCATTATTTTTGGGTTTATCCAGATTTCTTGAACTAAAACGTTGAGATGTATGCATACCCCACCCCATCACTTGAATCTGTTTTTTTTATCATATTGATAATTATGTTTAAGTTATGAACTTATGTTTTCTTTTTTTTTTTTACTTGTTTTTAATTTTTCACTTGCTCTAGTCATCTACTTTAAGTTATTTCATATTCCTTTTGGTGACTGATTAGAAAATTTAGTTATGACATTTAGTTTTTAGCATATTGCATTTCATTGTTTTGCAAGTTCAAATGTGATTGCAAAATAGCCTTCCATTCCAGCAAATTAATCTTTCAAAGTAAGATCTCCCCATTTAATGCTTTCTTCTCCTCACAACTCATTTTAACCCCTTTTTTTCACTTGCATCTTTGGACTGATAGTCACTTCCTTTGTACTTTTTGTGCTCCCATTCAAACCAGAGACCTGGCCTGTGTTATTGTACAAATGATTACAGACTGTTGCCATTGTCCTAGAAAGTCTCTGTACTGCAGATAAAAATACTCTAATTAGTCTACATTAAAAAAATCATCAGATGTAAACAAACTATTATAAGTATCTCTGGAATGGAAATTACCTTCTTAAAGGACAACTCTACAATGAGAGCCCCAAACTAATTATTTGATCACATCTTGATTTTCTGAAGTACAATAATTCACTGTAATGCATCTTTGTATTTTATATTATTATTTTAATTTCTTATACTGTGGTGGTGCTACGGTAGCGTTGTCACCTCACAGTTAGACGTTGCCCATTCGATTCTCAGTTAGAGCGTCTTCTGTGTAGTGACATGCATGAATGGGTGTTCATTAGCGGACCGGAGTTCCGCTGTGGCGACCCCTAACTGGGAAAAGCCGAAAGACGCAAACAAATTTTAATTTCTTATACCCCAAAGTGGCCATCATTGGGCCTGCCCATACTGATACCGTGAAATGGCCAACATTGGTCCTATCCACACTGACATTATTTTGCTTTTCATACACCTTGTCCTCAGACAGACTATGCTTTTTGTATCATCATAAACATAAAAGTTTTTTTTTGTTAACCCATGAATCTCCAAACTTCAGCTCACCGGGAATTCAAATTACCAAGTTAAATTGTGGAGAAAAAGCAATATCAGTTCTAGACTTGTTAGACAAGATAACAACCTGGAATTCCTCCTCATCCAACTTACTATAAAAAAGTTATCATATCATAGCTAACTATAGGACACCCTCTATGTTACCCTCAGTCCATACCTCCTGCCTAATTAGCATGGAGTCCATATGGTTTAAGCCAAACACCATTCTCCTAGAGGACTTCAACTACCCCTCCATTAACTGGGAGACTTATACAACCTCAAACATATATGCCCAGAAATTTCTGGACATCAGTACAAACTCTCTGGACCAGTTGGCCAGAACCTCAGCAAATGACAATACAATTCTTGACTTGGTCCATACAAATATTGGGAAGCTTTGCTCCCCACCAACTGTCAATTCCTCCCTGGTTAAATCAGACTACAAATCATTCACATTCACCATAAGACTAAAGACAAAATCACTATTAAATACATTGGCATTTAGAGACCATGCAAAAGCTTATCTGCTAAAACCAAGTGAAGACTTGACTAAATTCAATATCTCCTTCACATGATAACCCCACTGTTTACGCAAAATCTTTTACCATAAAATTCTATGCACTTGTAAACAGATACATAGATGAATCTTCCCCCTTCTGGAGTAAATAAAATACCAAATTTAAAAAGAAACTTTTATGATAGAATGCAAGTATAAATAGACTATAATAAAATAAAAAAACTCCTTGCAAGGAAAAGCAAATTTAACTCTCAAGATGCTAAAAATACTCTTGTTATACTAAACAGGAAACTCCAAACCCTGATCAAATCGATCAAAGCCTCTATGAGGTAAAAATAACCACAAAGGCAAAGGAAAATCACAAAGCCTTCTTTAAATATGTTATAAACCTCACAAACAATGCACAGCACTGCACAGAGCTAATAGTAAATGGTATCACATATTCATATCCAGAGGATATAGCAAAGCTACTAGCAGACAAATTTAGCTCAAACTTCAACCCCCTCTATATTTCCACATCTCATTCCTGCATCTACACCTCTCCCTTAAATCTCCCAAGAACAAGTTTTCAAGGCACTATGTAAGACCAAAAACACTACTTCCATAGGGCCATATAACATATCAGGTTGTCTACTGGTCAGCCTGAAACAGTACTTATCAGGTCCCCTACAGATGCTATTCAGTATCAGGCTCCAAACAGGTTTTGTGCTGGAAGAACGGAAGACAGAAACAGTCATCCCCTTGCACAAGGGTGGGGTTTCAGCTGATCTAGATAATTATAGACACATAAACCTGAGCAGTCTCATCTGTAAGGTGATGGAAATGATCATTATGAGGTTAATAAGGTCATAGGCAACCTACAAACTCTTGGCCCAAGAAAATTCAGATTCATCAAATGGAGATGTTGCCTACTTAACCTGGTCTAGTTCAAGAAGGTTAATGAGGTAATGGATGAGGGCAAATCAATACACAGCACATATCTAGACCTCATAAAGGTGTTTGGCACCATCTCACATTCAGGCATCATAAATAAACTCTCCAAGTTAAATGTAATCCCTTATGTAACTTGTAGGATAGTAAACTGTCTCATAAAGGGAATACAGGAAATTAAGGTGGGAGATGTACCACACCCAAAAGTTCTGTCATTAGCTTTGTACCACAGGGTTCAATCCTTAGGCCACTCCTCTTTGGCATTTACTTCTTGGGGGTCAAATGAAGTATTAAGGGTCTATGGCTGACCAAGTTTACAGATGACAGTAAACTTGGTACCATCATAAACTCCCCAGGTGATACCAAAATCATTCAAGGGGACCTTTCCTAAACAAATAGCTGGTGTCAAAACCATGGTCTAAAGCTAAATGTCAAGAAATGCATAG